>NC_045697.1:120536469-120568674 GCF_009834535.1 Camelus ferus | reverse complement strand
ATCTGCGAAAACAGAGAAAAATTCTAGGTGTAAAATGCCGTGTTTGTTGGATGAATGTTCGGTAATCAACACGTTGCCAACTCATTAATCAATGTTTGTCGAATCCGTGATCTTTGTACTGTGTTCGGAACACAGACTATCACGGTAATAGAAACCTTGCAAATTACACATGTATAAGGTAGAACTCGCTCCAAAAGCATATATCTGCGATATCTGCCTCATTTTCAAAACTGGCATTAGAAAAACATTTCGAAATTTGAGAAAATGATTCTAAGTGTCAATATGAATTGTATGGTGGATGAAGTTCAGTAATCCACATGCTAAAAAATTCTGTAGTGAATATTTGTCGAAAATGTTTTACATGCAGCTCTCAAGGAACACAGATTTGACGGTGAGGGAACCTATGTAAATTAAATGTCTATTCTGTGGAACTCTCTCCTAGAGCATTTCTCGGTGAAAAACTGCCTCTTTTCAAATTGGCGTTAGGAAAAATTTCAAAAATGACAAAATTCTTGTAAGCGACATTATGCCTTGTATGGTGGATAAAATTATAGTAATCCACATGCTAACAACTCTGTAGTTAATATTTGTGGAATCCGAGATGCATGTAGCATGTCAGAACACGGGAATTCACGGTGAGCGAATCTTTGTAAATTACAAGTCTCTTGGGTAGAACTCGCTCCAAGAGCTTTCTGCTGCGAAATCTGCTGCATTTTCTAAACTGGCGTTTGGAAACCTCTGTGAAATCAGAGAAAATGCTTCTAAGTATCAATATGCTTTTATTATGCTGAAAGTTCGGTAATCCACATGCAACCATTTGTAGTGAATATATGTCGAATCCGTTATGCATGTAGCGTGTTCGAAAGACGTAATTACACAGCAATGGAATCTATGTAAATTACATACCTAGTGGGTAGAAATCGCTCCAAAAGTTTTTTCCTTAAATAAATGCTTAATTTTCAAAACTGCTATTAGGAAATTGCTGCGAACTCATAGTTAATGTTTCTAGGTGCAAATATGTCTTCTGTGGTAGATGAAAATTTGTAATGCACATGCTTACACTCAATATAGAATGTTGTAGAAACTGTGATGCATGTAATGTATTCAGAACACGGAATGTCATGGTAAGTGAAACTATGTAAATTACAAGTGTATTGGATAGAACTCACTCTAAGAGGATTTTTCTTTGAAAACTGCCTTATTATCGAAACTGGCATTAAGAAAATCTGCAAATACTGAGTACATGCTACAGCTGTATATAAACATTGTATGGTAGATGAAAGTACATTAATCCACATGCTAACAACTCAGCACTTAATATTTGTCAAACTGCGGTGCATGTAGCATGTTCGTAGCACGGTATGTAACGGCGAGGAGATCTATGTAAATTACATGTCTACTGTGTAGAACACTCTACAAGGGAATTATCCTGCAAAGTTGCCTGATATTCTAAACTGCATTCAGTAAAAAGCTGCAAAATCAGAATAATATTTCAAGGTGTATATATGCATTATATGGTGGATGAAAGTTCTGTAATTCACAGGCACACAACTGACTAATGAATGTTTGTCAAATCCTTGATGAATGCAGTGTTTTCCGACCACGGAAAGTCACTTTGTGGGAAATAATTGAAATTGCAATTCTAATGGTTAGAAACACACATGCAGAGATATTTTCTGTGAAAACTTTATGATTTTCGAGACTGACGTTAGGAAAAATCTGTGAATTCATGGTAAATATTTCTAGGTGTATTTATGCCTTGTATGGTGGAAGAAAGTTCTGTAATCCAAATGCACACAACTGAGTAATGAATGTTTGTCAAATCCGTGATTCATTTAGCGTGTTCAGAAAATGGAAAGTCACTTTGATGGAAACATTTTAATTATAATTCTACGGGGTAGAACTCGCACGAAGAGGTTTTTTCCTGAGAAAACTTCATGATTTTAAAACCTGAAGTTAGTAAAAAGCTGTGAAGCAGAGTAAATATTTCTAGGTGTAAATATGCCTTGTTGGTTGGATTAAATTTTGGAAATCCACATGCTCTCTAATCAGTAATGAATGTTTTATAAATCCATTATGCATAGAACGTGTTCTGAACAGGGAATGTCATGGTAGTTGAAACATTGTAAATTTTCACGTCTGTCTGATAGAACACGCACGAAGAGAATTTTTCTGTGAAAACTGCCTGTTTTTTGCAACTGGGCATTCGGACAAATCTGCGAAAACAGAGAAAAATTTCTAGGTGTAATATGCCGTGTTTGTTGGATGAATGTTCGGAATCAACACGTTGCCAACTCATTAATCAATGTTTGTCGAATCCGTGATCTTTGTACTGTGTTCGGAACACAGACTATCACGGTAATAGAAACCTTGCAAATTACACATGTATAAGGTAGAACTCTCTCCAAAAGCATATATCTGCAATATCTGCCTCATTTCAAAACTGGCATTATAAAAACATTTCGAAATTTGAGAAAATGATTCTAAGTGTCAATATGATTGTATGGTGGATGAAAGTTCAGTATATCCACATGCTAAAAAATTCTGTAGTGAATATTTGTCGAAAATGTTTTGCATGCAGCTTTCACGGAACAACAGAATTTGACGGTGAGGGAACCTATGTAAATTAAATGTCTATTCTGTGGAACTCTCTCCTAGAGCATTTCTCGGTAAAACTTGCCCTCATTTTCAAATTGGCGTTAGGAAAAAGTTTCAAAAAAATGACAAAATTCTTGTAAGCGACATTATGCCTTGTATGGTGGATAAAATTATAATATCCACATGCTAACAACTCTGTAGTTAATATTTGTGGAATCCGAGATGCATGTAGCATGTTCAGAACACGGGAATTCACGGTGAGCGAATCTTTGTAATTACAAGTCTCTTGGGTAGAACTCGCTCCAAGAGCTTTCTGCTGCGATATCTGCTGCATTTTCTAAACTGGCGTTGGAAACTCTGTGAAATCAGAGGAAAATGCTTCTAAGTATCAATATGCCTTTTATTATGCTGAAAGTTCGGTAATCCACATGCAAACACATTTGTAGTGAATATATGTCGAATCCGTTATGCATGTAGCGTGTTCGAAAGACGTAATTACACAGCAATGGAATCTATGTAAATTACATACCTAGTGGTTAGAAATCGCTCGAAAAGTTTTTTCCTTAAATAAATGCTTAATTTTCAAAACTGCTATTAGGAAATTGCTGCGAACTCATAGTTAATGTTTCTAGGTGCAAATATGTCTTCTGTGGTAGATGAAAATTTGTAATGCACATGCTTACACTCAATATAGAATGTTGTAGAAACTGTGATGCATGTAATATATTCAGAACACGGAATGTCATGGTAAGTGAAACTATGTAATTACAGTGTATTGGATAGAACTCACTCCAAGGGGATTTTTCTGTGAAAACTGCCTTATTATCGAAACTGGCATTAAGAAATATCTGCAAATACTGAGTACATGCTACTAGCTGTATATAAACATTGTATGGTAGATGAAAGTACATTAATCCACATGCTAACAACTCAGCACTTAATATTTGTCAAACTGTGGTGCATGTAGCATGTTCGGAGCACGTATGTAATGGCGAGGGAGATCTATGTAAATTACATGTCAGCTGTGTAGAACAATCTACAAGGGAATTATCCTGCAAAGTTGCCTGATATTCTAAACTGCATTCAGGAAAAAGCTGCAAAATCACAATAATATTTTCAAGATGTGTATATGCATTATATGGTGGATGAAAGTTCTGTAATTCACAGGCACACAACTGACTAATGAATGTTGGTCAAATCCTTGATGAATGCAATGTTTCCGACCACGGAAAGTCACTTTGTGGGAAATAATTGAAATTGCAATTCTAATGGTTAGAACACACATGCAGAGATATTTTCTGTGAAAACTTATGATTTTCGAGACTGACGTTAGGAAAAATCTGTGAATTCATGGTAAATATTTCTAGGTGTATTTATGCCTTGTATGGTGGATAAAATTATAGTAATCAACATGCTAACAACTCTGTAGTTAATATTGTGGAATCCGAGATGCATGTAGCATGTTCAGAACACGGGATTTCACGGTGAGCGAATCTTTGTAAATTACATGTCTCTTGGGTAGAACTCGCTCCAAGAGCTTTCTGCTGCGAAATCTGCTGCATTTTCTCAACTGGCGTTGGAAACCTCTGTGAAATCAGAGAAAATGCTTCTAAGTGTCAATATGCCTTTTATTATGCTCAAAGTTCGGTAATCCACATGCAAACACATTTGTAGTGAATATATGTCGATTCCGTTATGCATGTAACGTGTTCGAAAAACGTAATTTCACAGCAATGGAATCTCTGTAAATTACATGCCTAGTGGGTAGAAATCGCTCCAAAGTTTTTTCCTTAGAAAAATGCCTAATTTTCAATCTGCTATTAGGAAATTGCTGCGAACTCATAGTTAATGTTTCTAGGTGCAAATATGTCTTTTGTGGTAGATGAAAGTTTGTAATGCACATGCTTACACTCAATATAGAATGTTGTAGAAACTGTGATGCATGTAATGTATTCAGAACACGGAATGTCATGGTAAGTGAAACTATGTAAATTACAAGTGTATTGGATAGAACTCACTCCAAGGGGATTTTCTGTGAAAACTGCCTTATTATCGAAACTGGCATTAAGAAATATCTTCAAATACTGAGTACATGCTTCTAGCTGTATATAAACTTTGTATGGTAGATGAAAGTACATTAATCCACATGCTAACAACTCAGCACTTAATATTTGTCAAACTGCGGTGCATGTAGCATGTACGGATCACGGTATGTCACGGCGAGGAGATCTATGTAAATTACATGTCTACTCTGTAGAACACTCTACAAGGGAATTATCCTGCAAAGTTGCCTGATATTCTAAACTGCATTCAGGAAAAAGCTGCAAAATCAGAATAATATTTTCAAGGTGTATATATGCATTATATGGTGGATGAAAGTTCTGTAATTCACAGGCACACAACTGACTAATGAATGTTTGTCAAATCCTTGATGAATGCAGTGTTTTCCGACCACAGAAAGTCACTTTGTGGGAAATAATTGAAATTGCAATTCTAATGGTTAGAACACACATGCAGAGATATTTTCTGTGAAAACTTATGATTTTCGAGACTGACTTAGGAAAAATCTGTGAATTCATGGTAAATATTTCTAGGTGTATTTATGCCTTGTATGGTGGAAGAAAGTTCTGTAATCCAAATGCACACAACTGAGTAATGAATGTTTGTCAAATCCGTGATTCATGTAGCGTGTTCAGAAGATGGAAAGTCACTTTGAGGGAAAACACTTTAATTATAATTCTACGGGGTAGAACTCGCATGAAGAGTTTTTTTCTGCGAAAACTTCATGATTTTTGAAACTGAAGTTTGGAAAAGCTGGGAAAGCCGAGTAAATATTTCTAGGTGTAAATATACCTCGTATGGTGGTGGAAAGTTCAGAAATCCACATGCTCACAACTCAGTAATGAATGATTTGTAAATCCAATATGCATGTAGCGTGTTATGAACACGGAATGTCATGGTAAGTGAAACATTGTAAATTCATGTCTATTGGATAGAACATGATCGAAGAGAATTTTTTCTGTGAAAACTGCCTGTATTTCGCAAGTGGCATTAGGACAAATCTGCGAACACAGAGAAAAATGTCTAGGTGTAAATATTCAGTGTTTGGTGGATGAAAGTTTGGTATTCCACATGTTCAGAGATCATTAAATAATGTTTGTCCAATCCGTGATCCATGTAGCGTGTTCTGAACACAGAATATCACGGTGATAGAATCTTTGTAAATTACATGTGTGTTGGGTAGAACTCGTTTCAAAAGCATTTTCTGTGAAATCTGCCTCATTTTCAAATCTGACATTAGGTAAACACTTCAAAATCTGAGAAAATGCTTCTAAGTGTCAATATGACTTTTATAGTGGATGAAAGTTCGGTAATACACACGTTCACCACTCAATAAAGAATGTTTGTCGAATCAGTGATGCATGTAGCGTGTTTCGGAACATGCAATGTCACGGTGAGTGAAAGCATTTAAATTACATGTCCACTTGGTAGAACTTGCTGCAAAAGCATTTTTCTGTGAAATCTGCCTCATTTTCAAAACTGGCATTAGGAAAAAATTCGAATTTTGAGAAAATGCTCTAAGTGCCTATATGACTTGTATGGTGATGAAAGTTCAGAAATACACATGCTAAACAAACCTGTAGTGAATATTTTTTGAAACCGTGATGCATGCAGTTTTTTCAGAAGACACAATTTGACGATGAGCGAATCTCTGTAAATTACATGTCTATTAGGTGGAACAAGTTCCAAGAGTATATTTCTGTGAAAACTGCCTGATTTCAGAAACTGACGTTAGGAAAAATCTGCATATACTTTGTACATGTTTCTAGCTGTATATACACATTTTATGGTAGATGAAAGTTCAGTAATCCACATGCTAACAACTCAGCAGTGAATATTTGTCGAACCTGCGGTGCAAGTAGCAAGTTGAAGCACGGAATTTCACGGCGAGGGACTCTATATAAATTATATGTCCAATGTGTAGAACATGCTACAAGAGATTTATCCTGCTATAGTTGCCAGATTTTCTAAACTGCCATTAGGAAAAAGCTGTGAACTCAGAATAATATTTTCTAGGTTATATATGCCTTATATGGTGGATGAAAATTCTGTAATCTACATGCACACAACTGAGTAACGAATGTTTGTCAAATCCGTGATGAATTTAGCATCGTTCGGCACCATGGAAAGTCACTTTGTGGGAAACTATTGAAATTACAATTCTACTGGGTCGAACTCGCTTGCAGAGATTACTTATGCAATAACATCATGATTTTCAAAACAGACGGTAGGAAAAAGTAGTGAAATCAGAGTAAATATTTCTAGGTGTATATATGTCTCATATGGTAGGATGAAACGTTCTGTAATCCACATGCACACAACTGAGTAATTAACGTTTGTCAAATCCGTGATGCATGTAGCATGTTCAGAAACTGGAAAGTCGCTTTGAGGGAAACTGCTTAAATTACTATTCCTCTGGATAGAACTCGCTTGAAGAGGTTTTTTTCTGAGAAAACTTCATGATTTTAAAAACTGAAGTTAGGAAAAAGCTGTGAAAGCAGAATAAATATTTCTAGGTGTAAATATGCCTTGTATGGTGGATTAAATTTCGGAAATCCACATGCTCTCTAATCAGTAATGAATGTTTTATACATCCAATATGCATAGAGCGTGTTCTGAACAGGGAATGTCATGGTAGGTGAAACATTGTAAATTTCATGTCTGTCTGATAGAACACGCTCGAAGAGAATTTTTCTGTGAAAACTGCCTGTTTTTTGCAACTGGCATTCGGACAAATCTGCAAACACAGAGAAAAATTTCTAGGTGTAAATATGCCGTGTTTTTGGATGAATGTTCGGTAATCAACACGTTCCCAGCTCATTAATCAATGTTTGTCGAATCCGTGATCCATGTAATGTGTTCGGAACACAGACTATCACGGTAATAGAAACCTTGAAAATTACACATGTATTAGGTAGAACTCGCTCCAAAAGCATTTATCTGCAAAATCTGCCTCATTTTCAAAACTGGCATTAGAAAAACACTTCGAAATCTGAGAAATTGATTCTAAGTGTCAATATGAATTGTATGGTGGATGAAAGTTCAGTAATCCACATGCTAAAAAATTCTGTAGTGAATAATTGTCGAAAAAGTAATGCAAGCAGCTTTCTCGGAACACAGAAATTCACGGTGAGGGAACCTATGTAAATTAAATGTCTATTCTGTGGAACTCTCTCCTAGAGCATTTTTCGGTGAAAACTGCCTCATTTTCGAAATTGGCGTTAGGAAAAATTTTCAAAAAATGACAAAATTCTTGTAAGCGACATTATGCCTTGTATGGTGGATAAAATTATAGTAATCTACATGCTAACAACTCTGTAGTTAATATTTGTGGAATCCGAGATGCATGTATCAAGTTCAGAACATGGGATTTCACGGTGAGCGAATCTTTGTAAATTACAAGTCTCTTGGGTAGAACTCTCTCCAAGAGCTTTCTGCTGCGAAATCTGCTGCATTTTCTAAACTGGCGTTTGGAAACCTCTGTGAAATCAGAGAAAATGCTTCTAAGTATCAATATGCCTTTTATTATGCTGAAAGTTCGGTAATCCACATGCAAACACATTTGTAGTGAATATATGTCGAATCCGTTATGCATGTAGCGTGTTCAAAAGACGTAATTTCACAGCAATGGAATCTCTGTAAATTACATGCCTAGTGGGTAGAAATCGCTCCAACAGTTTTTTCCTTAGAAAAATGCTTAAATTTCAAAACTGCTATTAGGAAATTGCTGCGAACTCATAGTTAATGTTCTAGGTGCAAATATGTCTTCTGTGGTAGATGAAAATTTGTAATGCACATGCTTACACTCAATATAGAATGTTGTAGAAACTGTGATGCATGTAATATATTCAGAACACGGAATGTCATGGTAAGTGAAACTATGTAAATTACAAGTGTATTGGATAGAACTCACTCCAAGGGGATTTTTCTGTGAAAACTGCCTTATTATCGAAACTGGCATTAAGAAATATCTGCAAATACTGAGTACATGCTTCTAGCTGTATATAAACATTGTATGGTAGATGAAAGTACATTAATCCACATGCTAACAACTCAGCACTTAATATTTGTCAAACTGCGGTGCATGTAGCATGTTCGGAGCACGGTATGTAACGGCGAGGAGATCTATGTAAATTACATGTCAGCTGTGTAGAACACTCTTTAAGAGAATTATCCTGCAAAGATGCCTGATATTCTAAACTGCAGATAGGAAAAAGCTGCAAAATCAGAATAATATTTTCAAGGTGTATATACGCATTATATGGTGGATGAAAGTTCTGTAATTCACAGGCACACAACTGACTAATGAATGCTTGTCAAATCCGTGATGAATGCAGTGTGTTCGGACAACGGAAAGTCACTTTGTGGGAAACAATTGAAATTGAAATTCTAATGGGTAGAACACACATGCAGAGATATTTTCTGGGAAACTTTTATGATTTTCGAGACTGACGTTAGGAAAAATCTGTGAAATCAGGGTAAATATTTCTAGGTGTATTTATGCCTTGTATGGTGGATAAAATTATAGTAATCAACATGCTAACAACTCTGTAGTTAATATTTGTGGAATCCGAGATGCATGTAGCATGTTCAGAACACGGGATTTCACGGTGAGCGAATCTTTGTAAATTAAATGTCTCTTGGGTAGAACTCGCTCCAAGAGCTTTCTGCTGCGAAATCTGCTGCATTTTCTAAACTGGCGTTTGGAAACTTCTGTGAAATCAGAGAAAATGCTTCTAAGTGTCAATATGCCTTTTATTATGCTGAAAGTTCGGTAATCCACATGCAAACACATTTGTAGTGAATATATGTCGATTCCGTTATGCATGTAGCGTGTTCGAAAAATGTAATTTCACAGCAATGGAATCTCTGTAAATTACATGCCTAGTGGGTAGAAATCGCTCCAACATTTTTTTTCTTAGAAAAATGCCTAATTTTCAAAACTGCTATTAGGAAATTGCTGCGAACTCATAGTTAATGTTTCTAGGTGCAAATATGTCTTCTGTGGTAGATGAAAGTTTGTAATGCACATGCTTACACTCAATATAGAATGTTGTAGAAACTGTGATGCATGTAATGTATTCAGAACACGGAATGTCATGGTAAGTGAAACTATGTAAATTACAAGTGTATTGGATAGAACTCACTCCAAGGGGATTTTTCTGTGAAAACTGCCTTATTATCGAAACTGGCATTAAGAAATATCTTCAAATACTGAGTACATGCTTCTAGCTGTATATAAACTTTGTATGGTAGATGAAAGTACATTAATCCACATGCTAACAACTCAGCACTTAATATTTGTCTAACTGCGGTGCATGTAGCATGTTCGGAGCACGGTATGTCACGGCGAGTAGATCTATGTAAATTACATGTCTACTGTGTAGAACACTCTACAAGGGAATTATCCTGCAAAGTTGCCTGATATTCTAAACTGCATTCAGGAAAAAGCTGCAAAATCAGAATAATATTTTCAAGGTGAATATATGCATTATATGGTGGATGAAAGTTCTGTAATTCACAGGCACACAACTGACTAATGAATGTTTGTCAAATCCTTGATGAATGCAGTGTTTTCCGACCACGGAAAGTCACTTTGTGGGAAATAATTGAAATTGCAATTCTAATGGTTAGAACACACATGCAGAGATATTTTCTGTGAAAACTTTATGATTTTCGAGACTGACGTTAGGAAAAATCTGTGAATTCATGGTAAATATTTCTAGGTGTATTTATGCCTTGTATGGTGGAAGAAAGTTCTGTAATCCAAATGCACACAACTGAGTAATGAATGTTTGTCAAATCCGTGATTCATTTAGCGTGTTCAGAAAATGGAAAGTCACTTTGATGGAAAACATTTTAATTATAATTCTACGGGGTAGAACTCGCATGAAGAGGTTTTTTCCTGAGAAAACTTCATGATTTTAAAACCTGAAGTTAGTAAAAAGCTGTGAAAGCAGAGTAAATATTTCTAGGTGTAAATATGCCTTGTTTGGTGGATTAAATTTCGGAAATCCACATGCTCTCTAATCAGTAATGAATGTTTTATAAATCCATTATGCATAGAACGTGTTCTGAACAGGGAATGTCATGGTAGTTGAAACATTGTAAATTTCACGTCTGTCTGATAGAACACGCTCGAAGAGAATTTTTCTGTGAAAACTGCCTGTTTTTTGCAACTGGCATTCGGACAAATCTGCGAAAACAGAGAAAAATTTCTAGGTGTAAATATGCCGTGTTTGTTGGATGAATGTTCGGTAATCAACACGTTGCCAACTCATTAATCAATGTTTGTCGAATCCGTGATCTTTGTACTGTGTTCGGAACACAGACTATCACGGTAATAGAAACCTTGCAAATTACACATGTATAAGGTAGAACTCGCTCCAAAAGCATATATCTGCGATATCTGCCTCATTTTCAAAACTGGCATTAGAAAAACATTTCGAAATTTGAGAAAATGATTCTAAGTGTCAATATGAATTGTATGGTGGATGAAAGTTCAGTAATCCACATGCTAAAAAATTCTGTAGTGAATATTTGTCGAAAATGTTTTACATGCAGCTCTCAAGGAACACAGAATTTGACGGTGAGGGAACCTATGTAAATTAAATGTCTATTCTGTGGAACTCTCTCCTAGAGCATTTCTCGGTGAAAACTGCCTCATTTTCAAAATTGGCGTTAGGAAAAATTTCAAAAAATGACAAAATTCTTGTAAGCGACATTATGCCTTGTATGGTGGATAAAATTATAGTAATCCACATGCTAACAACTCTGTAGTTAATATTTGTGGAATCCGAGATGCATGTAGCATGTTCAGAACACGGGATTTCACGGTGAGCGAATCTTTGTAAATTACAAGTCTCTTGGGTAGAACTCGCTCCAAGAGCTTTCTGCTGCGAAATCTGCTGCATTTTCTAAACTGGCGTTTGGAAACCTCTGTGAAATCAGAGAAAATGCTTCTAAGTATCAATATGCCTTTTATTATGCTGAAAGTTCGGTAATCCACATGCAAACACATTTGTAGTGAATATATGTCGAATCCGTTATGCATGTAGCGTGTTCGAAAGACGTAATTACACAGCAATGGAATCTATGTAAATTACATACCTAGTGGGTAGAAATCGCTCCAAAAGTTTTTTCCTTAAATAAATGCTTAATTTTCAAAACTGCTATTAGGAAATTGCTGCGAACTCATAGTTAATGTTTCTAGGTGCAAATATGTCTTCTGTGGTAGATGAAAATTTGTAATGCACATGCTTACACTCAATATAGAATGTTGTAGAAACTGTGATGCATGTAATGTATTCAGAACACGGAATGTCATGGTAAGTGAAACTATGTAAATTACAAGTGTATTGGATAGAACTCACTCTAAGAGGATTTTTCTTTGAAAACTGCCTTATTATCGAAACTGGCATTAAGAAATATCTGCAAATACTGAGTACATGCTACTAGCTGTATATAAACATTGTATGGTAGATGAAAGTACATTAATCCACATGCTAACAACTCAGCACTTAATATTTGTCAAACTGCGGTGCATGTAGCATGTTCGTAGCACGGTATGTAACGGCGAGGAGATCTATGTAAATTACATGTCTACTGTGTAGAACACTCTACAAGGGAATTATCCTGCAAAGTTGCCTGATATTCTAAACTGCATTCAGTAAAAAGCTGCAAAATCAGAATAATATTTTCAAGGTGTATATATGCATTATATGGTGGATGAAAGTTCTGTAATTCACAGGCACACAACTGACTAATGAATGTTTGTCAAATCCTTGATGAATGCAGTGTTTTCCGACCACGGAAAGTCACTTTGTGGGAAATAATTGAAATTGCAATTCTAATGGTTAGAACACACATGCAGAGATATTTTCTGTGAAAACTTTATGATTTTCGAGACTGACGTTAGGAAAAATCTGTGAATTCATGGTAAATATTTCTAGGTGTATTTATGCCTTGTATGGTGGAAGAAAGTTCTGTAAT
Source organism: Camelus ferus (assembly GCF_009834535.1). Taxonomy (NCBI): domain Eukaryota; kingdom Metazoa; phylum Chordata; class Mammalia; order Artiodactyla; family Camelidae; genus Camelus; species Camelus ferus. Next base: position 120,556,023 of record NC_045697.1, on the reverse strand, counting down.
CCAAATGCACACAACTGAGTAATGAATGTTTGTCAAATCCGTGATTCATTTAGCGTGTTCAGAAAATGGAAAGTCACTTTGATGGAAAACATTTTAATTATAATTCTACGGGGTAGAACTCGCACGAAGAGGTTTTTTCCTGAGAAAACTTCATGATTTTAAAACCTGAAGTTAGTAAAAAGCTGTGAAAGCAGAGTAAATATTTCTAGGTGTAAATATGCCTTGTTTGGTGGATTAAATTTTGGAAATCCACATGCTCTCTAATCAGTAATGAATGTTTTATAAATCCATTATGCATAGAACGTGTTCTGAACAGGGAATGTCATGGTAGTTGAAACATTGTAAATTTCACGTCTGTCTGATAGAACACGCACGAAGAGAATTTTTCTGTGAAAACTGCCTGTTTTTTGCAACTGGCATTCGGACAAATCTGCGAAAACAGAGAAAAATTTCTAGGTGTAAATATGCCGTGTTTGTTGGATGAATGTTCGGAAATCAACACGTTGCCAACTCATTAATCAATGTTTGTCGAATCCGTGATCTTTGTACTGTGTTCGGAACACAGACTATCACGGTAATAGAAACCTTGCAAATTACACATGTATAAGGTAGAACTCTCTCCAAAAGCATATATCTGCAATATCTGCCTCATTTTCAAAACTGGCATTATAAAAACATTTCGAAATTTGAGAAAATGATTCTAAGTGTCAATATGAATTGTATGGTGGATGAAAGTTCAGTAATCCACATGCTAAAAAATTCTGTAGTGAATATTTGTCGAAAATGTTTTGCATGCAGCTTTCACGGAACACAGAATTTGACGGTGAGGGAACCTATGTAAATTAAATGTCTATTCTGTGGAACTCTCTCCTAGAGCATTTCTCGGTAAAAACTGCCTCATTTTCAAAATTGGCGTTAGGAAAAAGTTTCAAAAAATGACAAAATTCTTGTAAGCGACATTATGCCTTGTATGGTGGATAAAATTATAGTAATCCACATGCTAACAACTCTGTAGTTAATATTTGTGGAATCCGAGATGCATGTAGCATGTTCAGAACACGGGAATTCACGGTGAGCGAATCTTTGTAAATTACAAGTCTCTTGGGTAGAACTCGCTCCAAGAGCTTTCTGCTGCGATATCTGCTGCATTTTCTAAACTGGCGTTTGGAAACCTCTGTGAAATCAGAGAAAATGCTTCTAAGTATCAATATGCCTTTTATTATGCTGAAAGTTCGGTAATCCACATGCAAACACATTTGTAGTGAATATATGTCGAATCCGTTATGCATGTAGCGTGTTCGAAAGACGTAATTACACAGCAATGGAATCTATGTAAATTACATACCTAGTGGTTAGAAATCGCTCGAACAGTTTTTTCCTTAAATAAATGCTTAATTTTCAAAACTGCTATTAGGAAATTGCTGCGAACTCATAGTTAATGTTTCTAGGTGCAAATATGTCTTCTGTGGTAGATGAAAATTTGTAATGCACATGCTTACACTCAATATAGAATGTTGTAGAAACTGTGATGCATGTAATGTATTCAGAACACGGAATGTCATGGTAAGTGAAACTATGTAAATTACATGTGTATTGGATAGAACTCACTCTAAGAGGATTTTTCTTTGAAAACTGCCTTATTATCGAAACTGGCATTAAGAAATATCTGCAAATACTGAGTACATGCTACTAGCTGTATATAAACATTGTATGGTAGATGAAAGTACATTAATCCACATGCTAACAACTCAGCACTTAATATTTGTCAAACTGTGGTGCATGTAGCATGTTCGGAGCACGGTATGTAATGGCGAGGAGATCTATGTAAATTACATGTCAGCTGTGTAGAACAATCTACAAGGGAATTATCCTGCAAAGTTGCCTGATATTCTAAACTGCATTCAGGAAAAAGCTGCAAAATCACAATAATATTTTCAAGATGTGTATATGCATTATATGGTGGATGAAAGTTCTGTAATTCACAGGCACACAACTGACTAATGAATGTTTGTCAAATCCTTGATGAATGCAATGTTTTCCGACCACGGAAAGTCACTTTGTGGGAAATAATTGAAATTGCAATTCTAATGGTTAGAACACACATGCAGAGATATTTTCTGTGAAAACTTAATGATTTTCGAGACTGACGTTAGGAAAAATCTGTGAATTCATGGTAAATATTTCTAGGTGTATTTATGCCTTGTATGGTGGATAAAATTATAGTAATCAACATGCTAACAACTCTGTAGTTAATATTTGTGGAATCCGAGATGCATGTAGCATGTTCAGAACACGGGATTTCACGGTGAGCGAATCTTTGTAAATTACATGTCTCTTGGGTAGAACTCGCTCCAAGAGCTTTCTGCTGCGAAATCTGTTGTATTTTCTCAACTGGCGTTTGGAAACCTCTGTGAAATCAGAGAAAATGCTTCTAAGTGTCAATATGCCTTTTATTATGCTCAAAGTTCGGTAATCCACATGCAAACACATTTGTAGTGAATATATGTCGATTCCGTTATGCATGTAGCGTGTTCGAAAAACGTAATTTCACAGCAATGGAATCTCTGTAAATTACATGCCTAGTGGGTAGAAATCGCTCCAAAGTTTTTTCCTTAGAAAAATGCCTAATTTTCAATCTGCTATTAGGAAATTGCTGCGAACTCATAGTTAATGTTTCTAGGTGCAAATATGTCTTTTGTGGTAGATGAAAGTTTGTAATGCACATGCTTACACTCAATATAGAATGTTGTAGAAACTGTGATGCATGTAATGTATTCAGAACACGGAATGTCATGGTAAGTGAAACTATGTAAATTACAAGTGTATTGGATAGAACTCACTCCAAGGGGATTTTTCTGTGAAAACTGCCTTATTATCGAAACTGGCATTAAGAAATATCTTCAAATACTGAGTACATGCTTCTAGCAGTATATAAACTTTGTATGGTAGATGAAAGTACATTAATCCACATGCTAACAACTCAGCACTTAATATTTGTCAAACTGCGGTGCATGTAGCATGTACGGATCACGGTATGTCACGGCGAGGAGATCTATGTAAATTACATGTCTACTCTGTAGAACACTCTACAAGGGAATTATCCTGCAAAGTTGCCTGATATTCTAAACTGCATTCAGGAAAAAGCTGCAAAATCAGAATAATATTTTCAAGGTGTATATATGCATTATATGGTGGATGAAAGTTCTGTAATTCACAGGCACACAACTGACTAATGAATGTTTGTCAAATCCTTGATGAATGCAGTGTTTTCCGACCACAGAAAGTCACTTTGTGGGAAATAATTGAAATTGCAATTCTAATGGTTAGAACACACATGCAGAGATATTTTCTGTGAAAACTTTATGATTTTCGAGACTGACGTTAGGAAAAATCTGTGAATTCATGGTAAATATTTCTAGGTGTATTTATGCCTTGTATGGTGGAAGAAAGTTCTGTAATCCAAATGCACACAACTGAGTAATGAATGTTTGTCAAATCCGTGATTCATGTAGCGTGTTCAGAAGATGGAAAGTCACTTTGACGGAAAACACTTTAATTATAATTCTACGGGGTAGAACTCGCATGAAGAGTTTTTTTCTGCGAAAACTTCATGATTTTTGAAACTGAAGTTTGGAAAAAGCTGGGAAAGCCGAGTAAATATTTCTAGGTGTAAATATACCTCGTATGGTGGTGGAAAGTTCAGAAATCCACATGCTCACAACTCAGTAATGAATGATTTGTAAATCCAATATGCATGTAGCGTGTTATGAACACGGAATGTCATGGTAAGTGAAACATTGTAAATTCATGTCTATTGGATAGAACATGATCGAAGAGAATTTTTTCTGTGAAAACTGCCTGTATTTCGCAAGTGGCATTAGGACAAATCTGCGAACACAGAGAAAAATGTCTAGGTGTAAATATTCAGTGTTTGGTGGATGAAAGTTTGGTACTCCACATGTTCAGAGATCATTAAATAATGTTTGTCCAATCCGTGATCCATGTAGCGTGTTCTGAACACAGAATACCACGGTGATAGAATCTTTGTAAATTACATGTGTGTTGGGTAGAACTCGTTTCAAAAGCATTTTTCTGTGAAATCTGCCTCATTTTCAAATCTGACATTAGTTAAACACTTCAAAATCTGAGAAAATGCTTCTAAGTGTCAATATGACTTTTATAGTGGATGAAAGTTCGGTAATACACACGTTCACCACTCAATAAAGAATGTTTGTCGAATCAGTGATGCATGTAGCGTGTTCGGAACATGCAATGTCACGGTGAGTGAAAGCATTTAAATTACATGTCCACTTGGTAGAACTTGCTGCGAAAGCATTTTTCTGTGAAATCTGCCTCATTTTCAAAACTGGCATTAGGAAAAAATTCGAATTTTGAGAAAATGCTTCTAAGTGCCTATATGACTTGTATGGTGATGAAAGTTCAGAAATACACATGCAAACAAACCTGTAGTGAATATTTTTTGAAACCGTGATGCATGCACTTTTTTCAGAAGACACAATTTGACGATGAGCGAATCTCTGTAAATTACATGTCTATTGGGTGGAACAAGTTCCAAGAGTATATTTCTGTGAAAACTGCCTGATTTCAGAAACTGACGTTAGGAAAAATCTGCATATACTTTGTACATGTTTCTAGCTGTATATACACATTTTATGGTAGATGAAAGTTCAGTAATCCACATGCTAACAACTCAGCAGTGAATATTTGTCGAACCTGCGGTGCAAGTAGCAAGTTTGAAGCACGGAATTTCACGGCGAGGGACTCTATATAAATTATATGTCCAATGTGTAGAACATGCTACAAGAGATTTATCCTGCTATAGTTGCCAGATTTTCTAAACTGCCATTAGGAAAAAGCTGCGAACTCAGAATAATGTTTTCTAGGTTTATATATGCCTTATATGGTGGATGAAAATTCTGTAATCTACATGCACACAACTGAGTAACGAATGTTTGTCAAATCCGTGATGAATTTAGCATCTTCGCACCATGGAAAGTCACTTTGTGGGAAACTATTGAAATTACAATTCTACTGGGTCGAACTCGCTTGCAGAGATTACTTATGCAATAACATCATGATTTTCAAAACAGACGGTAGGAAAAAGTAGTGAAATCAGAGTAAATATTTCTAGGTGTATATATGTCTCATATGGTAGATAAACGTTCTGTAATCCACATGCACACAACTGAGTAATTAACGTTTGTCAAATCCGTGATGCATGTAGCATGTTCAGAAACTGGAAAGTCGCTTTGAGGGAAACTGCTTAAATTACTATTCCTCTGGATAGAACTCGCTTGAAGAGGTTTTTTTCTGAGAAAACTTCATGATTTTAAAAACTGAAGTTAGGAAAAAGCTGTGAAAGCAGAATAAATATTTCTAGGTGTAAATATGCCTTGTATGGTGGATTAAATTTCGGAAATCCACATGCTCTCTAATCAGTAATGAATGTTTTATACATCCAATATGCATAGAGCGTGTTCTGAACAGGGAATGTCATGGTAGGTGAAACATTGTAAATTTCATGTCTGTCTGATAGAACACGCTCGAAGAGAATTTTTCTGTGAAAACTGCCTGTTTTTTGCAACTGGCATTCGGACAAATCTGCAAACACAGAGAAAAATTTCTAGGTGTAAATATGCCGTGTTTTTGGATGAATGTTCGGTAATCAACACGTTCCCAGCTCATTAATCAATGTTTGTCGAATCCGTGATCCATGTAATGTGTTCGGAACACAGACTATCACGGTAATAGAAACCTTGAAAATTACACATGTATTAGGTAGAACTCGCTCCAAAAGCATTTATCTGCAAAATCTGCCTCATTTTCAAAACTGGCATTAGAAAAACACTTCGAAATCTGAGAAATTGATTCTAAGTGTCAATATGAATTGTATGGTGGATGAAAGTTCAGTAATCCACATGCTAAAAAATTCTGTAGTGAATAATTGTCGAAAAAGTAATGCAAGCAGCTTTCTCGGAACACAGAAATTCACGGTGAGGGAACCTATGTAAATTAAATGTCTATTCTGTGGAACTCTCTCCTAGAGCATTTTTCGGTGAAAACTGCCTCATTTTCGAAATTGGCGTTAGGAAAAATTTTCAAAAAATGACAAAATTCTTGTAAGCGACATTATGCCTTGTATGGTGGATAAAATTATAGTAATCTACATGCTAACAACTCTGTAGTTAATATTTGTGGAATCCGAGATGCATGTATCAAGTTCAGAACATGGGATTTCACGGTGAGCGAATCTTTGTAAATTACAAGTCTCTTGGGTAGAACTCTCTCCAAGAGCTTTCTGCTGCGAAATCTGCTGCATTTTCTAAACTGGCGTTTGGAAACCTCTGTGAAATCAGAGAAAATGCTTCTAAGTATCAATATGCCTTTTATTATGCTGAAAGTTCGGTAATCCACATGCAAACACATTTGTAGTGAATATATGTCGAATCCGTTATGCATGTAGCGTGTTCAAAAGACGTAATTTCACAGCAATGGAATCTCTGTAAATTACATGCCTAGTGGGTAGAAATCGCTCCAACAGTTTTTTCCTTAGAAAAATGCTTAAATTTCAAAACTGCTATTAGGAAATTGCTGCGAACTCATAGTTAATGTTTCTAGGTGCAAATATGTCTTCTGTGGTAGATGAAAATTTGTAATGCACATGCTTACACTCAATATAGAATGTTGTAGAAACTGTGATGCATGTAATATATTCAGAACACGGAATGTCATGGTAAGTGAAACTATGTAAATTACAAGTGTATTGGATAGAACTCACTCCAAGGGGATTTTTCTGTGAAAACTGCCTTATTATCGAAACTGGCATTAAGAAATATCTGCAAATACTGAGTACATGCTTCTAGCTGTATATAAACATTGTATGGTAGATGAAAGTACATTAATCCACATGCTAACAACTCAGCACTTAATATTTGTCAAACTGCGGTGCATGTAGCATGTTCGGAGCACGGTATGTAACGGCGAGGAGATCTATGTAAATTACATGTCAGCTGTGTAGAACACTCTTTAAGAGAATTATCCTGCAAAGATGCCTGATATTCTAAACTGCAGATAGGAAAAAGCTGCAAAATCAGAATAATATTTTCAAGGTGTATATACGCATTATATGGTGGATGAAAGTTCTGTAATTCACAGGCACACAACTGACTAATGAATGCTTGTCAAATCCGTGATGAATGCAGTGTGTTCGGACAACGGAAAGTCACTTTGTGGGAAACAATTGAAATTGAAATTCTAATGGGTAGAACACACATGCAGAGATATTTTCTGGGAAACTTTTATGATTTTCGAGACTGACGTTAGGAAAATCTGTGAATCAGGGTAAATATTTCTAGGTGTATTTATGCCTTGTATGGTGGATAAAATTATAGTAATCAACATGCTAACAACTCTGTAGTTAATATTTGTGGAATCCGAGATGCATGTAGCATGTTCAGAACACGGGATTTCACGGTGAGCGAATCTTTGTAAATTAAATGTCTCTTGGGTAGAACTCGCTCCAAGAGCTTTCTGCTGCGAAATCTGCTGCATTTTCTAAACTGGCGTTTGGAAACTTCTGTGAATCAGAGAAAATGCTTCTAAGTGTCAATATGCCTTTTATTATGCTGAAAGTTCGGTAATCCACATGCAAACACATTTGTAGTGAATATATGTCGATTCCGTTATGCATGTAGCGTGTTCGAAAAATGTAATTTCACAGCAATGGAATCTCTGTAAATTACATGCCTAGTGGGTAGAAATCTCTCCAACATTTTTTTTCTTAGAAAAATGCCTAATTTTCAAAACTGCTATTAGGAAATTGCTGCGAACTCATAGTTAATGTTTCTAGGTGCAATATGTCTTCTGTGGTAGATGAAAGTTTGTAATGCACATGCTTACACTCAATATAGAATGTTGTAGAAACTGTGATGCATGTAATGTATTCAGAACACGGAATGTCATGGTAAGTGAAACTATGTAAATTACAAGTGTATTGGATAGAACTCACTCCAAGGGGATTTTTCTGTGAAAACTGCCTTATTATCGAAACTGGCATTAAGAAATATCTTCAAATACTGAGTACATGCTTCTAGCTGTATATAAACTTTGTATGGTAGATGAAAGTACATTAATCCACATGCTAACAACTCAGCACTTAATATTTGTCAAACTGCGGTGCATGTAGCATGTACGGAGCACGGTATGTCACGGCGAGTAGATCTATGTAAATTACATGTCTACTGTGTAGAACACTCTACAAGGGAATTATCCTGCAAAGTTGCCTGATATTCTAAACTGCATTCAGGAAAAAGCTGCAAAATCAGAATAATATTTTCAAGGTGAATATATGCATTATATGGTGGATGAAAGTTCTGTAATTCACAGGCACACAACTGACTAATGAATGTTTGTCAAATCCTTGATGAATGCAGTGTTTTCCGACCACGGAAAGTCACTTTGTGGGAAATAATTGAAATTGCAATTCTAATGGTTAGAACACACATGCAGAGATATTTTCTGTGAAAACTTTATGATTTTCGAGACTGACGTTAGGAAAAATCTGTGAATTCATGGTAAATATTTCTAGGTGTATTTATGCCTTGTATGGTGGAAGAAAGTTCTGTAATCCAAATGCACACAACTGAGTAATGAATGTTTGTCAAATCCGTGATTCATTTAGCGTGTTCAGAAAATGGAAAGTCACTTTGATGGAAAACATTTTAATTATAATTCTACGGGGTAGAACTCGCATGAAGAGGTTTTTCCTGAGAAAACTTCATGATTTTAAAACCTGAAGTTAGTAAAAAGCTGTGAAAGCAGAGTAAATATTTCTAGGTGTAAATATGCCTTGTTTGGTGGATTAAATTTCGGAAATCCACATGCTCTCTAATCAGTAATGAATGTTTTATAAATCCATTATGCATAGAACGTGTTCTGAACAGGGAATGTCATGGTAGTTGAAACATTGTAAATTTCACGTCTGTCTGATAGAACACGCTCGAAGAGAATTTTTCTGTGAAAACTGCCTGTTTTTTGCAACTGGCATTCGGACAAATCTGCGAAAACAGAGAAAAATTTCTAGGTGTAAATATGCGTGTTTGTTGGATGAATGTTCGGTAATCAACACGTTGCCAACTCATTAATCAATGTTTGTCGAATCCGTGATCTTTGTACTGTGTTCGGAACACAGACTATCACGGTAATAGAAACCCTTGCAAATTACACATGTATAAGGTAGAACTCGCTCCAAAAGCATATATCTGCGATATCTGCCTCATTTTCAAAACTGGCATTAGAAAAACATTTCGAAATTTGAGAAAATGATTCTAAGTGTCAATATGAATTGTATGGTGGATGAAAGTTCAGTAATCCACATGCTAAAAAATTCTGTAGTGAATATTTGTCGAAAATGTTTTACATGCAGCTCTCACGGAACACAGAATTTGACGGTGAGGGAACCTATGTAAATTAAATGTCTATTCTGTGGAACTCTCTCCTAGAGCATTTCTCGGTGAAACTGCCTCATTTTCAAAATTGGCGTTAGGAAAAATTTCAAAAAATGACAAAATTCTTGTAAGCGACATTATGCCTTGTATGGTGGATAAAATTATAGTAATCCACATGCTAACAACTCTGTAGTTAATATTTGTGGAATCCGAGATGCATGTAGCATGTTCAGAACACGGGAATTCACGGTGAGCGAATCTTTGTAAATTACAAGTCTCTTGGGTAGAACTCGCTCCAAGAGCTTTCTGCTGCGATATCTGCTGCATTTTCTAAACTGGCGTTGTGGAAAACCTCTGTGAAATCAGAGAAAATGCTTCTAAGTATCAATATGCCTTTTATTATGCTGAAAGTTCGGTAATCCACATGCAAACACATTTGTAGTGAATATATGTCGAATCCGTTATGCATGTAGCGTGTTCGAAAGACGTATTACACAGCAATGGAATCTATGTAAATTAACATACCTAGTGGGTGAAATCGCTCCAAAAGTTTTTTCCTTAAATAAATGCTTAATTTTCAAAACTGCTATTAGGAAATTGCTGCGAACTCATAGTTAATGTTTCTAGGTGCAAATATGTCTTCTGTGGTAGATGAAAATTTGTAATGCACATGCTTACACTCAATATAGAATGTTGTAGAAAACTGTGATGCATGTAATGTATTCAGAACACGGAATGTCATGGTAAGTGAAACTATGTAATTACACGTGTATTGGATAGAAACTCACTCTAAGAGGATTTTTCTTTGAAAACTGCCTTATTATCGAAACTGGCATTAAGAAATATCTGCAAATACTGAGTAATGCTATAGCTGTATATAAACATTGTATGTAGATGAAAGTACATTAATCCACATGCTAACAACTCAGCACTTAATATTTGTCAAAATGCGGTGCAATGTAGCATGTTCGTAGCACGGTATGTAACGGCGAGGAGATCTATGTAAATTACATGTCTACTGTGTAGAACACTCTACAAGGGAATTATCCTGCAAAGTTGCCTGATATTCTAAACTGCATTCAGTAAAAAGCTGCAAAATCAGAATAATATTTTCAAGGTGTATATATGCATTATATGGTGGATGAAAGTTCTGTAATTCACAGGCACACAACTGACTAATGAATGTTTGTCAAATCCTTGATGAATGCAGTGTTTTCCGACCACGGAAAGTCACTTTGTGGGAAATAATTGAAATTGCAATTCTAATGGTTAGAACACACATGCAGAGATATTTTCTGTGAAAACTTTATGATTTTCGAGACTGACGTTAGGAAAAATCTGTGAATTCATGGTAAATATTTCTAGGTGTATTTATGCCTTGTATGGTGGAAGAAAGTTCTGTAATCCAAATGCACACAAACTGAGTAATGAATGTTTGTCAAATCCGTGATTCATTTAGCGTGTTCAGAAAATGGAAAGTCACTTTGATGGAAAACATTTTAATTATAATTCTACGGGGTAGAACTCGCACGAAGAGGTTTTTTCCTGAGAAAACTTCATGATTTTAAAACCTGAAGTTAGTAAAAAGCTGTGAAAGCAGAGTAAATATTTCTAGGTGTAAATATGCCTTGTTGGTGGATTAAATTTTGGAAATCCACATGCTCTCTAATCAGTAATGAATGTTTTATAAATCCATTATGCATAGAACGTGTTCTGAACAGGGAATGTCATGGTAGTTGAAACATTGTAAATTTCACTCTGTCTGATAGAACACGCACGAAGAGAATTTTTCTGTGAAAACTGCCTGTTTTTTGCAACTGGCATTCGGACAAATCTGCGAAAACAGAGAAAAATTTCTAGGTGTAAATATGCCGTGTTTGTTGGATGAATGTTCGGAAATCAACACGTTGCCAACTCATTAATCAATGTTTGTCGAATCCGTTGATCTTTGTACTGTGTTCGGAACACAGACTATCACGGTAATAGAAACCTTGCAAATTACACATGTATATAGGTAGAACTCTCTCCAAAAGCATATATCTGCGAATATCTGCCTCATTTTCAAAACTGGCATTATAAAAACATTCGAAATTTGAGAAATGATTCTAAGTGTCAATATGAATTGTATGGTGGATGAAAGTTCAGTAATCCACATGCTAAAAAATTCTGTAGTGAATATTGTCGAAAATGGTTTTGCATGCAGCTTTCACGGAACACAGAATTTGACGGTGAGGGAACCTATGTAAATTAAATGTCTATTCTGTGGAACTCTCTCCTAGAGCATTTCTCGGTAAAAACTGCCCTCATTTCAAAATTGGCGTTAGGAAAAAGTTTCAAAAAATGACAAAATTCTTGTAAGGCGACATTATGCCTTGTATGGTGGATAAAATTATAATAATCCACATGCTAACAACTCTGTAGTTAATATTTGTGGAATCCGAGATGCATGTAGCATGTTCAGAACACGGGAATTCACGGTGAGCGATCTTTGTAAATTACAAGTCTCTTGGGTAGAACTCGCTCCAAGAGCTTTCTGCTGCGATATCTGCTGCATTTTCTAACTGGCGTTGGAAACCTCTGTGAAATCAGAGAAAATGCTTCTAAGTATCAATATGCCTTTTATTATGCTGAAAGTTCGGTAATCCACATGCAAACACATTTGTAGTGAATATATGTCGAATCCGTTATGCATGTAGCGTGTTCGAAAGACGTAATTACACAGCAATGGAATCTATGTAAATTACATACCTAGTGGTTAGAAATCGCTCGAAAGTTTTTCCTTAAATAAATGCCTTAATTTTCAAACTGCTATTAGGAAATTGCTGCGAACTCATAGTTAATGTTTCTAGGTGCAAATATGTCTTCTGTGGTAGATGAAAATTTGTAATGCACATGCTTACACTCAATATAGAATGTTGTAGAAACTGTGATGCATGTAATATATTCAGAACACGGAATGTCATGGTAAGTGAAACTATGTAAATTACAAGTGTATTGGATAGAACTCACTCCAAGGGGATTTTTCTGTGAAAACTGCCTTATTATCGAAACTGGCATTAAGAAATATCTGCAAATACTGAGTACATGCTACTAGCTGTATATAAACATTGTATGGTAGATGAAAGTACATTATCCACATGCTAACAACTCAGCACTAATATTTGTCAAACTGTGGTGCATGTAGCATGTTCGGAGCACGGTATGTAATGGCGAGGAGATCTATGTAAATTACATGTCAGCTGTGTAGAACAATCTACAAGGGAATTATCCTGCAAAGTGCCTGATATTCTAAACTGCATTCAGGAAAAAGCTGCAAAATCACAATAATATTTTCAAGATGTGTATATGCATTATATGGTGGATGAAAGTTCTGTAATTCACAGGCACACAACTGACTAATGAATGTTTGTCAAATCCTTGATGAATGCAATGTTTTCCCGACCACGGAAAGTCACTTTGTGGGAAATAATTGAAATTGCAATTCTAATGGTTAGAACACATGCAGAGATATTTTCTGTGAAAACTTAATGATTTTCGAGACTGACGTTAGGAAAAATCTGTGAATTCATGGTAAATATTTCTAGGTGTATTTATGCCTTGTATGGTGGATAAAATTATAGTAATCAACATGCTAACAACTCTGTAGTTAATATTTGTGGAATCCGAGATGCATGTAGCATGTTCAGAACACGGGATTTCACGGTGAGCGAATCTTTGTAAATTACATGTCTCTTGGGTAGAACTCGCTCCAAGAGCTTTCTGCTGCGAAATCTGCTGCATTTTCTCAACTGGCGTTTGGAAACCTCTGTGAAATCAGAGAAAATGCTTCTAAGTGTCAATATGCCTTTTATTATGCTCAAAGTTCGGTAATCCACATGCAAACACATTTGTAGTGAATATATGTCGATTCCGTTATGCATGTAACGTGTTCGAAAACGTAATTTCACAGCAATGGAATCTCTGTAAATTACATGCCTAGTGGGTAGAAATCGCTCCAAAGTTTTTTCCTTAGAAAAATGCCTAATTTTCAATCTGCTATTAGGAAATGCTGCGAACTCATAGTTAATGTTTCTAGGTGCAAATATGTCTTTGTGGTAGATGAAAGTTTGTAATGCACATGCTTACACTCAATATAGAATGTTGTAGAAACTGTGATGCATGTAATGTATTCAGAACACGGAATGTCATGGTAAGTGAAACTATGTAAATTACAAGTGTATTGGATAGAACTCACTCCAAGGGGAATTTTTCTGTGAAAACTGCCTTATTATCGAAACTGGCATTAAGAAATATCTTCAAATACTGAGTACATGCTTCTAGCTGTATATAAACTTTGTATGTAGATGAAAGTACATTAATCCACATGCTAACAACTCAGCACTTAATATTTGTCAAACTGCTGTGCATGTAGCATGTTCGGATCACGGTATGTCACGGCGAGGAGATCTATGTAAATTACATGTCTACTCTGTAGAACACTCTACAAGGGAATTATCCTGCAAAGTTGCCTGATATTCTAAACTGCATTTAGGAAAAAGCTGCAAAATCAGAATAATAATTTCAAGGTGTATATATGCATTATATGGTGGATGAAAGTTCTGTAATTCACAGGCACACAACTGACTAATGAATGTTTGTCAAATCCTAGATGAATGCAGTGATTTCCGACCACGGAAAGTCACTTTGTGGGAAACAATTGAAATTGCAATACTAATGGGTAGAACACACATGCAGAGATTTTTCTGGGAAAACTTTATGATTTTCGAGACTGACGTTAGGAAAAATCTGTGAAATCAGGGTAAATATTTCTAGGTGTATTTATGCCTTGTATGGTGGAAGAAAGTTCTGTAATCCAAATGCACACAACTGAGTAATGAATGTTTGTCAAATCCGTGATGCATGTAGCGTGTTCAGAAAATGGAAAGTCACTTTGAGGGAAACCATTTAATTATAATTCTACGGGTAGAACTCGCATGAAGAGGTTTTTTTCTGCTGAAAACTTCATGATTTTTGAAACTGAAGTTAGGAAAAAGCTGGGAAAGCCGAGTAAATATTTCTAGGTGTAAATATACCTTGTATGGTGGTGGAAAGTTCAGAAATCCACATGCTCACAACTCAGTAATGAATGATTTCTAAATCCAATATGCATGTAGCGTGTTATGAACACGGAATGTCATGGTAAGTGAAACATTGTAAATTCATGTCTATTGGATAGAACATGATCGAAGAGAATTTTTCTGTGAAAACTGCCTGTATTTCGCAAGTGGCATTAGGACAAATCTGCGAACACAGAGAAAATTGTCTAGGTGTAAATATTCAGTGTTTGGTGGATGAAAGTTTGGTACTCCACATGTTCACAGCTCATTAAAAAATGTTTGTCCAATCCGTGATCCATGTAGCGTGTTCTGAACACAGAATATCACGGTGATAGAATCTTTGTAAATTACATCTGTATTGGGTAGAACTCGTTTCAAAAGCATTTTTCTGTGAAATCTGCCTCATTTTCAAATCTGACATTAGGTAAACACTTCAAAATCTGAGAAAATGCTTCTAAGTGTCAATATGACTTTTATGGTGGATGAAAGTTCGGTAATACACACGTTCACCACTCAATAAAGAATGTTTGTCGAATCAGTGATGCATGTAGCGTGTTCGGAACATGCAATGTCACGGTGAGTGAAAGCATTTAAATTACATGTCCACTTGGTAGAACTTGCTGCAAAAGCATTTTTCTGTGAAATCTGCCTCATTTTCCAAACTGGCATTAGGAAAAAATTCGAATTTTGAGAAAATGCTTCTAAGTGCCAATATGACTTGTATGGTGATGAAAGTTCAGAAATACACATGCAAACAAACCTGTAGTGAATATTTTTTGAAACCGTGATGCATGCAGTTTTTTCAGAAGACACAATTTGACGATGAGCGAATCTCTGTAAATTACATGTCTATTGGGTGGAACAAGTTCCAAGAGTATATTTCTTTGAAAACTGCCTGATTTCAGAAACTGACGTTAGGAAAAATCTGCATATACTTTGTACATGTTTCTAGCTGTATATACACATTTTATGGTAGATGAAAGTTCAGTAATCCACATGCTAACAACTCAGCAGTGAATATTTGTCGAACCTGCGGTGCAAGTAGCAAGTTTGAAGCACGGAATTTCACGGCGAGGGACTCTATGTAAATTATATGTCCAATGTGTAGAACATGCTACAAGAGATTTATCCTGCTATAGTTGCCAGATTTTCTAAACTGCCATTAGGAAAAAGCTGCGAACTCAGAATAATGTTTTCTAGGTTTATATATGCCTTATATGGTGGATGAAAATTCTGTAATCTACATGCACACAACTGAGTAACGAATGTTTGTCAAATCCGTGATGAATTTAGCATGTTCGGACCATGGAAAGTCACTTTGTGGGAAACTATTGAAATTACAATTCTACTGGGTCGAACTCGCTTGCAGAGATTACTTCTGCAATAACATCATGATTTTCAAAACAGACGGTAGGAAAAAGTAGTGAAATCAGAGTAAATATTTCTAGGTGTATATATGTCTCATATGGTGGATGAAAGTTCTGTAATCCACATGCACACAACTGAGTAATTAACGTTTGTCAAATCCGTGATGCATGTAGCATGTTCAGAAAACGGAAAGTCGCTTTGAGGGAAACTGCTTAAATTACAATTCCTCTGGATAGAACTCGCTTGAAGAGGTTTTTTCCTGAGAAAACTTCATGATTTTAAAACCTGAATTTAGGAAAAAGCTGTGAAAGCAGAGTAAATATTTCTAGGTGTAAATATGCCTTGTTTGGTGGATTAAATTTCGGAAATCCACATGCTCTCTAATCAGTAATGAATGTTTTATAAATCCATTATGCATAGAGCGTGTTCTGAACAGGGAATGTCATGGTAGTTGAAACATTGTAAATTTCATGTCTGTCTGATAGAACACGCTCGAAGAGAATTTTTCTGTGAAAACTGCCTGTTTTTTGCAACTGGCATTCGGACAAATCTGCAAACACAGAGAAAAATTTCTAGGTGTAAATATGCCGTGTTTGTTGGATGAATGTTCGGTAATCAACACGTTCCCAACTCATTAATCAATGTTTGTCGAATCCGTGATCCATGTAATGTGTTCGGAACACAGACTATCACGGTAATAGAAACCTTGCAAATTACACATGTATTAGGTAGAACTCGCTCCAAAAGCATTTATCTGCGAAATCTGCCTCATTTTCAAAACTGGCATTAGAAAAACACTTCGAAATTTGAGAAAATGATTCTAAGTGTCAATATGAATTGTATGGTGGATGAAAGTTCAGTAATCCACATGCTAAAAAATTCTGTAGTGAATATTTGTCGAAAATGTTATGCATGCAGCTTTCTCGGAACACAGAATTTGACGGTGAGGGAACCTATGTAAATTAAATGTCTATTCTGTGGAACTCTCTCCAAGAGTATTTTTCGGTGAAAACTGACTCATTTTCAAAACTGGCGTTAGGAAAACTTTCAAAACATGAGAAAATGTTTGTAAGCGACATTATGCCTTGTATGGTGTATAAAACTACGGTAATCCACATGCTAACAACTCTGTATTGAAAATTTGTGGAATCCGAGATGCATGTAGCCTGTTCAGAACACGGAATTTCACGGTGAGCAAATCTTTGTAAATTACAATTCTCTTGGGAAGAACTCGCTCCAAGAGCTTTTTGCTGTGAAATCTGCTGCATTTTGGAATCTGGCGATTGGAAACCTCTGTGAAATCAGAGAAAATGCTTCTAAGTATCAATATGCCTTTTATTATGCTGAAAGTTCGGTAATCCACATGCAAACACATTTGTAGTGAATATATGTCGAATCCGTTATGCATGTAGCGTGTTCGAAAGACGTAATTTCACAGCAATGGGATCTATGTAAATTACATGCCTAGTGAGTAGAAATCGCTCCAACAGTTTTTTCCTTCGAAAAATGCCTAATTTCCAAAACTGCTATTAGGAAATTGCTGCGAACCCAGAATTAATGTTTCTAGGTGCAAATATGTCTGGTGTGGTAGATGAAAGTTTGTAATGCACATGCTTACACTCAATATAGAATGTTGTAGAATCTGTGATGCATGTAATGTTTTCAGAACACGGAATGTCATGGTAAGTGAAACTATGTAAATTACAAGTGTATTGGATAGAACTCACTCCAAGAGGATTTTTCTGTGAAAACTGTCTTATTTTCGAAACTGGCATTAAGAAATATCTGCAAATACTGAGTACATGCTTCTAGCTGTATATATACATTGTATGGTAGATGAAAGTACATTAATCCACATGCTAACAACTCAGCACTTAATATTTGTCGAACTGCTGTGCATGTAGCATTTTCGAAACACGGTATGTCACGGCGAGGAGATCTATGTAAATTACATGTCTACTGTGTAGAACACTCTACAAGAGAATTATCCTGCAAAGTTGCCTGATATTCTAAACTGCAGTTAGGAAAAAGCTGCAAAATCAGAATAATATTTTCAAGGTGTATATATGCATTATATGGTGGATGAAAGTTCTGTAATTCACAGGCACACAACTGACTAATGAATGTTTGTCAAATCCGTGATGAATGCAGTGTTTTCCGACCACGGAAAGTCACTTTGTGGGAAACAATTGAAATTGCAATTCTAATGGGTAGAACACACATGCAGAGATTTTTTCTGGGAAAACTTTATGATTTTCGAGACTGACGTTAGGAAAAATCTGTGAAATCAGGGTAAATATTTCTAGGTGTATTTATGCCTTGTATGGTGGAAGAAAGTTCTGTAATCCACATGCACACAACTGAGTAATGAATGTTTGTCAAATCCGTGATGCATGTAGCGTGTTCAGAAAATGGAAAGTCACTTTGAGGGAAACCATTTAAATTATAATTCTACTGGGTAGAACTCGCATGAAAAGGTTTTTTCTGCGAAAACTTCATGATTTTTGAAACTGAATTTAGGAAAAAGCTGGGAAAGCAGAGTAAATATTTCTAGGTGTAAATATACCTTGTATGGTGGTGGAAAGTTCAGAAATCCACATGCTCACAACTCAGTAATGAATGATTTCTAAATCCAATATGCATGTAGCGTGTTATGAACACGGAATGTCATGGTAAGTGAAACATTGTAAATTCATGTCTATTGGATAGAACATGATCGAAGAGAATTTTTCTGTGAAAACTGCCTGTATTTCGCAAGTGGCATTAGGACAAATCTGCGAACACAGAGAAAAATGTCTAGGTGTAAATATTCAGTGTTTGGTGGATGAAAGTTTGGTACTCCACATGTTCACAGCTCATTAAAAAATGTTTGTCCAATCCGTGATCCATGTAGCGTGTTCTGAACACAGAATATCACGGTGATAGAATCTTTGTAAATTACATCTGTATTGGGTAGAACTCGTTTCAAAAGCATTTTTCTGTGAAATCTGCCTCATTTTCAAATCTGACATTAGGTAAACACTTCAAAATCTGAGAAAATGCTTCTAAGTGTCAATATGACTTGTATGGTGGATGAAAGTTCGGTAATACACACGTTCACCACTCAATAAAGAATGTTTGTTCGAATCAGTGATGCATGTAGCGTGTTCGAACATGCAAAGTCACGGTGAGTAGAAGCATTTAAATTACTGTCACTTGGTAGAACTTGCTGCAAAAGCATTTTTCGGTGAAATCTGCCTCATTTCCCAAACTGGCATTGGAAAAAATTCGAATTTTGAGAAATGCTTCTAAGGCCAATATGACTTGTATGGTGATGAAAGTTCAGAAATACACATGCAACCAAACCTGTAGTGAATACTTATTTGAAACCGTGATGCAAATGCATTTTATATAAGACCAATTTGACATGATTCTGAATCTAACACTGTAAAAATTACATGTCTAATGGGTGGAACAAGTTCCAAGAATATAGTTACTTTGAAAACTGCCTGATTTCAGAAACTGAGTTTTGGAAAAATCTGCATATAATTTGTACATGTTTCTAGCTGTATATACACATTTTATGGTAGATGAAAGTTCAGTAATCCACATGTTAACAGCTCAGCAGTGAATATTTCTCGAAC
>NC_045697.1:120510713-120536369 GCF_009834535.1 Camelus ferus | reverse complement strand
AGACTTTAGGCAACTTGAAAAATACATTAATTAGAAATCTCAGCGCTTAAAAACCTTAATTTCTAGTGAAAACTAAGAAGTTAGCAGTTATGAACTGCTCTTCCATTAGCATTCTATAGATTGGCAAACCTATAAATACTATTTATAACTTCTAAAAACGTGTGTTCTTATAAAGAATGCTCAGAGTGACACTAACACATTTACGAATAGTCCTAAGTGTCTTCAGCTTCTCTGTAAAAGGAAGCCTGTGTTCAGTAACTAAGGCTTCAGCATCTTGTTTTACGTGGGAACGATCTAGATGTCCAATAAGCTTTCACTATTGGTCAACTTAACTTAGCAAAACTCTGAAGTTTCAAGTTACCAAAAGTCTGGAGATACTATTTAAAGTAGACATGCCATAAAACATAATTCTTCCTGAAGACACAGTTAAAAACTTCTATCTCATTTGTATTTATTTTACTTCTAAAAATTGTATCATACCAAGTTCTCTCTCTTGCTGACAACTTTATAACAGAAATAATAAGATCTTATTTGACTTCTAGAAAACGTAG
Source organism: Camelus ferus (assembly GCF_009834535.1). Lineage (NCBI taxonomy): Eukaryota > Metazoa > Chordata > Mammalia > Artiodactyla > Camelidae > Camelus > Camelus ferus. The sequence goes on along the minus strand of NC_045697.1, from coordinate 120,535,818 downwards.
GTCTGATGAAGTACTTAATATTGATGACTCTAACATTCATGTCTGTAGCAATTAAACCAACAAACTTAAAATAATTTAATGCCAAATATTTATTTAATATTGACTATTTCCCAGATCACGTGAACCAGAAATTCATTTGAGTTGGTTTCTGTTCTTTCTGAGAATTTATATAAATGCTTATTTTCTCTAAGCCAATTAAATAAAGCTCATTTACAAGTTAATTTTGTCAGTACCATCCAGAGGTAGAGACATATGATGCCTATAATGTACTCACAGACATATAGACACACACAACTAGAGAGCGCATAGCTCGATTTTAAACGTAGTCCTGAATCAGGTATTACAATAATAAAGTAAAACTCACTAATTTTATAAATGACAGTTGGGGTAAGATTACTTGCTTGAGTTTTAAAACGGTCTCTTTTCCTTTGTCTTTTTGTCTCCGTCTCGGGAATTAGAGATGGTCTAGAAAGAGTTAAGATAAGAGCTCCTGAGAGCTCTGGTAGAACGTTTACATCTCAAAGGCACAGGGGGAAAAATGCAAACTCCTCTTAGAAGGGCTTGATTCCTTAGGGTAAGAATTCTGAGAAGATGTTTCATCAAGCTGGCTTTGTCTGACTGCGTATGCAAAATCCAGTTTACAAACCTGAAAAAGGGCCCCAATTTGGCCATTTGAGGTTGGAATCCCCTTTAGTATAGTTTCCCCAATTAAGTAAGTACCTGCAAGTCGAAGGCCGTAAGTACATAGACCTGGCTGGGGTGTTCGTGGGCGGTTAGCTACCTGACACCCCCTCATTTCTCTGTTTAGGAAACTTTATTCCCCATTTAAAGTTGGTTTTATTGGGATAAAATAACTAATGAAACTGTACGGTGGGCTGATGTGCTGTTTGCGAGCTTAACTCCTCTAGGTGCCCTGCTAGAGTCATTTCAGCTCTTTTCGTGTCTCAGTTTCTCTCTCCAGAAATCTAAATCTGCTGTGGGAGTTTGAAGCACTGCGTTGTTGCCGGAGAATAAGTTCTCTCCTGCAGGAAAGAATTCAAGAGCAAGGCTTAGTAAAGTGAAAGCAGTTTATTTAGAGAGACGCACTCCACAGACAGAGTGGGGTCTGCCTCACTCAGAAGGGAGAGCGGCTTAGGAGATACACTGTTAGAGTGGCTTAGGAGAGTGACCACGAGGTGCAGAGTTGTTAGTTTTTATGGGCTCTGTAATTTCATGTGCTAACGAGTAAGAGGATTATTCTGACTATGTTGGGAAAGGGGAGAGGATTTCCAGGAATTGGGCCCGCCCACTTTTTGCCCTTTTATGGTCAGCCGAGGCACTGTCACGGTGCCTGTGGGTGTGCATGAGGCTCAAGGTCTACTGGAAGTCGAGTCTTCCGCCATCTTGGTCCTAACCAGTGTGTCCTGTCCTCAGTTGCTGTGTCATCCCTTCAGTGGCTGTGCCCTGCCCCCTTGCCTCCTGTCTCAGAGTGACCCACTCTTATATTGTGCATCCCTGGATAAATAAGCAAGTGTTCAATTAATGAGGGGATTCCCAATGAGACAGCTGCCCAGCATGAAAGGACTTGCCTGCATCACTCCCATAAATTTTCCATAATTTCCCATAATTTTCTCAGCTACGTGAGAAAGCTGTAAAGAGCTGAGAGGACCTTTCTTTGGAGCAGAGAGCTCTCATATGACATCTTCACTTGTACCCTAACAAATTCTATTAAGGTAGTCAGATTGAGGGAAGACGGCCAGCCTCCTACCGAATCCCCCAGTCCAAAACACTCAGTGTCTTTCCACTGAGCAAATCTTCCTGTGTCTCTCAGCTAAGGAGTCAGGTACCTTTTATCAACCATCAAATAAAACTCAGATTGTAACCAATAACGAGAGATCTGAGACCAGAAGAGATTCACCCAAATTCATCTGGACATACCGAGGAGACAGATGGGTACAAGGGACCCTTGCTGATACCAAGGCTCCTGGTCCTTGTAGAGTTCAGGGGATGGAGAGGAGTCTGCTGTGGGTCTCTCTGTGGTCACCAGACCTGTTGACTAAGAAAAAAATGTACAACACGAGAGCTGTGAGTTTCAGTTTTACTTGGGGACTTACTCAGGATTATAGCCCCAGATACAGCTTCTTAGATAGCGCTGAGGAACTGCTCTGAAGATATGGGGGCGGGGGTGGCGGGCAGTGTATATGTGATTTTGGCAAAGGGGTATGCAATCAAGCATGCATCTTGGTAGAAGGTTACTGCTAGTCATATGGAGCAGATAGCTCAGGTAATCTTAATGCCTTTGTAAGTATGGGAAGATGCGAGAATCATGTTCATAAAAATTTCTCCTGGAATAATCTGAAAGCCTGTTTTGCCTTTTATCCCCAGAACACAGATGCCTCATCCAGATTATTGCCCTAAATTTCTTTCAGGGTACATTCCAGACCGGGGACTGCAGTGGCTAATGACTCAGTCCTCATAGAACCAGGTGGCAAGCGACATTCCTTAGTTTGCAACAGTTAAGTTATTAGAATTTGTTCCCTGTCAAAGGGAAAAACAAGAGGCATCTGTCTTTGAAAAGTTTCAGGCTGTGAGAGAATACAAAGCAGCACTTTGAGGAGGTCAGAACCCAGCTCAGATTGGTCCAGTGTGTCTTTTAAGACGTCAAGGTGGAAGCATTCCATCATTTATGTCTTCCTTGGCTCATGATAGTCACGCATGTCTATTAACCTGCCAGCCCGCTGGGTGAACAGAAATTCACACTCAAGCTTCTGTCCTTCAAATGCAATGACATTTGCTGAGGAAATCAGGATTCTTCTTCCAGCTCCTGGGGTGATCATGGAAGAGACACCTTATGTTTTCTGGACCTTGGTTGATTCATCATAGCAATGAGTTAATTTTCTAATTGCAGTTAGTCCCTAAGCCCCCTTTGTAGTTAAAAATATCTCACAGAAGCCCAGTGCTTAACTCAGATAGTAGTAGACTATCTGGTTAAACCTGAGCTGGGGTGGGGAAACCTGAGTCCTACGTATTATATCGCATTCCTTTTCACGCAGCCCCTGAGGGTCCTCAGAGCCCAGACTGAAGACAGACTCAGGTCCTCCACCTGCCCAGCCCATCCCAGTCTTACCTATGTGACTTTGGGGAAACATCAGGACAACAGCAGTGATCAAGACAGGATCCCCTAGTGGGGCCCTGCCTTCCAGACTCCCTTCATCTCCCAGCCAGGTGGCCAGCCCAGCAAATCAGGTCCTGAAGATATTTGTTCTTGAAGAAAAATTTTCTGGAAAAAGAAAACGAATGGGAACAAGAAAAGAAAAATGAATCGCAACAATGGAAAAAGTACTAGCTAAGAAAATGAATACACTCTTTGGCTTTTATAATTAATACTTTGTCATCTCTTTCTCTTGACTTTCATCATGTCTTTCTTTTCTGGTCCCTAGTGAGCAAATTAAGTCACAAACTGAATAAATATATTTCAGTGCAGGAGCAGTTGCTCTGAAATACCGCTTTAACCTTTTTAATAGGCTGGACTCAAACTCTTTTTTCTGTAAGCAGTGACTTCTTTGTGAGGATAATAAGGCATAGTAACGCCTGTTTTTGGTGTAACAGCCACTCACTCGTTTTAGGAAGATGGCCATTTGAATAAAAGGCCATTTAGTGAAACAAATGTAAGATCAATTCTCAAAAGTCCACAGTCACGTTGGTCAACAGAAACTTCAGATCATTTAAAATACTTGTTTCTCAAGCGATGAAGGCAAGACTGTTATGTTTCTATTCTTTCTGAAGATCTCTTACTTCTTCTCTTTAATGTTTTACTTGCTCGAGCTTAACGGCAGACAAAAAAGCACTTGTCTTCTTAGGTAATATTCTCCTTAGCGTTCCTGAAAACTGGCATTCCTGGGATACAAAAAGTGACATCACTGTTGTGGACCAGAGACAGGAATGGGCAGGGTATCAGAAACCAACAAGCTAGATTTAAGCCCAATCAACACTGCTAGTGCTTGTTCACTTTCTCTGCGGTTTATTCATCAGTTCATTGGTGGTATCCATAAAGTAATGCAATGTTGAGTGAAGTCCCTTGTTCTGCCTTAGCCTCAAGTCTCTTCACACGCAGGCACGGGGTCAGTTATCCAAGAGAGACAGCGAGACCCTCTCAGTCCAGGAGCAGAAGCGTGGAGACTGACATTGGCACATGTGTGATCTCTTGTTCAGAACACATGCTGACAGTGAGTGTGTGTGTTTTGCCAGTTTACACAATGACCTTCCCCCCAAGACTTAATTTGCAAACTGTTCTGATTTAACAAAGATTTGGAATGTAGGAAGAGTTGAGTTGAAGAAAAAAAAGTATATTGCAATAATTATCAAGTTCCGTTTTCATCTTAAGTGTGATTCCCAGGTCTGTGTAGGTCTTCACCATGACAGAAATGTGCAGTCTCTTTCCTCCCTCTGTGGCCTGTGGTCTCTGATGAAAGGTACTGAAAATCTATTGAAAAGTCAACTCCATTTTTTTTTCCTTTCCACATTCTGGCTTTCTTCCACTTGAAATGTTTCTGCTGGTTTTTTTCTTCAAACATATCACACAATATCAGAATCCTAAACAAACTGACCTTAGAGATTTGAATACGAACAGTAAGTTTACATTAGACACCTGAATATAAAACATTTTATTCAAATTTCACTCGGTCATTCTCAGAACACATAAAAGTTGGCATTAGGGCCCCAAATATTTTTTTTTCTTGTTAATTTTTTTTAACTTGACTTCCTTTTATACCACTTACTTCTCCAAGAATAGAATGTATATTGGTGCGGTACAAAACCCCTGGGGTGGAAATTAGACAAACAGTGTTGGATTCTGGCTCCAGCTTTATTAGCTCTATGACTTTGGAGGAAGCTCTTTTTTTTTTTTTGCTCTGTATCTCAGTGCTCATTCTTGTCTATGGTCTCTTGTGATGGTCTGAATATAAATTGTACGTCAAAGTACCTGTAACCGCCTTGTTGTTATATCTGTTAAGTAGTCTCTGAGTTGCTTTGAAATGTCACAAGCAGCCTTAAAATTAAAAGGATCTAGATTTACTCCGGCAATTCAGGCATACATAGGCCAGGCCAGATCACATAATAGAATAAAATCTCTCTCCTTGCTCATTGGAAGGGCAAGGTTGCCACCAGTATATATCTGATAGTGGCTAAGGCGTAGTAATTTGGATTCAGTGGCGATACCCCTTGCTTCCCTGGGAAGACAGCCTATGTACACCTTTACCTGGTGCTCTGTGTCCTCCAGGAAATTTATCCTTCAGCATGGACTTCGCCGAGCTTACTCATGCAATGTTAACCTCACAAGGGTTTATATTCTCAACCGGCTCACTTGTTATAATAGAGATACAGCATTGCTTTGCCGATTATTTTGGTGATTTTTCCTTTTCAGATGCTCAGTGGTCCAAGGTGCCTGCACCAGCCACACCAATTGTTTCACCTCTTGAGCCCCTTTTCTTTCAAGAAAAAAAAAATTGGATCTTTGCTCTGTGGTTTACTTTTTATTTCCTTCTGCATGATCTGCCCCAAATGATAGGGTCAGACACAGCAAGACCATTGTGTTCGCTGTTGGTGTTAAGTTTGGAAATTAAGTGCACAGAGAAAAGCAAAAGACCCAGGGACTCGACATGCTGGAAATCTGCGTCACGGGGAGCAATAGCCTGTGAAGTAGCATGTGTGAAGGAGGGACAGAAACCTCACTGGCTGTAGATATGACTTCCTGCTCCCAGCCAGCCAGCAGAGAGCTGCAATGTCAGTGTCATTTGTCCTTCCTACAGTTTGGCTGTAAGTCTGAACCTAGGGTTCTCAGTCTCCGTACCTGGCAGGGTGGGTGGGACAGTGTCTGTTGTGAGGGGCCTTCTTTTGCATCATAGGATGTTTACCATCTCTGGCCTCCACCTGCTAGATACCCAGTAGCACCACCATCACAGCTCTACTCAGCTGGGAAAACCGAAAACTTCTCCAGACCTGGCCAAATCCCCCCACCACCTGCAGCTGGAAACCACTAGTCTAACAATAAAGGGGAGGGTGAGACTGGAAGCCAACTTGCAGAGTTTACCCTTGGGATCTTTGCTCTCCCTTTCTGCTTCCTTACCCCCTCCTTCTCCCTCTAATCACAATGCTTCTGAAAAACAGATTCTTATTCTAGTGTTAAGTGTGAAATGACATTTTACATTTTATCCAGGAGCAAGGTCTTCAGTAGGTTTAAATCAAAGCAATAATATTCTAATCATGAAGTTTTAGATGTTGAGCTTTTGCAAGGTCCTGGTGATAGGAGTGCATCTTACCAAAAGAGTCTTGGCTTGATTTTCTCGAAAGATTATCCCTGGATTGCAGCCAGCAATCAGTAATCCAGACCTTGTCGCTGTTGGGGAGGAAGAAAGTTGCTTCTACCCTTTTGGGTTCTTCTGGCTGGTCTAAGAGTCAAACTGACATGGGAGGGATTGATAGGAGAAAGTCAAACCAAAATTTAATAACATATGTACACGGGCAATACCCAGGAGAACCGACCACCCTCTCCAAAGTGGCCAAAACCCACACCTTAAATACCACCTTCAGCTAAAAACAAAACAGGATGTTGGGGGTAATGGTTTATGACTTCAGAGGGAAAGATGGCAATTTCCATGGAGATGGAAAAGCAAATGTTTGGTAAACAAATGTTTGCTGGACCAGGAAGAGACCATGGGACACAGAGAACAATGTTAACAAACAGGTGTTCCTAGATTCCCACCTGTCTGCACACCTAGTTCATACTATAGTGATTCATGCTGGTACCTCCCTTCCTGGAACAAGTCCTCCATCTACTTTCTTTCAGGCAGTTAGGGGGAAGGTCATAGATTCTTCCTGAGTCTTCTGGGCCTTGATTGTTTTCAGCTTGAAACAACCACCATGCCACAGAGACATATTTTGGGGTGGCACATTTTCCTCCCCTATATCCTCTGTATTGGCTTTATATTATTAGCAGAGTCACATTATCGGTAAAGACCCATTTGTTCTCTGGTACATGATCTCATCTGGAAAATCCAGGATGTCTAATCTTACAAATATCATCCTATATTATAGGTATTTGTTGTTTTCCTCTGTACTTTCTGTTCTCTTTTTCCCAGAAAGGGGCATAGATTTTATTTTTCAATAAACCATACTTGGTTCCAGTGATCTGAAAGGGTTCCAGCCCTGACTCGGGGAATGAAGCCCACGGCACAGGCCTAATCCAGTCAGAGTGGAGATTTTGTTGGGTTCATACGAATAGCAGAAAGATTCCTTTCCTGCTGGGCTTGAACCAGGGAGAATGTTCGTGAAAACTACCTGAAACTGTCACAGCACTAGGGAGTCTCAGGATGAAACCAGACATGGAGGAGAACAGGGCTCAGCAGAAAGGGGATGGTAAGTTGGACCTTCTTAAAGGCGCAACAGTATCTCAATCCAGTCCATTTGGGTTTTCTGTCTCTTGCAACCAGGAGCCTTAACTGAAACATCCAGTTATTCTGAAATGCCTAGGAGTCGTCTCTTGTTTCGCCCACTCCAGGTCCCCTAAGTGATGTCTGTGGTTCTCCTGCTATTGCTGTTAGTCCGGGCATTGACACAATAAACACTAATGTCCCTGGAAAGCGTGGTATTGCTCCAAGCCCCCAAACCAGCAGACATCAATCCTAATGCATTGTCTTCTCTGGCTGTACCATAACCATGATCGAGTCTAGGTGAGGTCTTGCTCACTCCTTGTCCTTGTCATGCTTTGTCTTCTTAGTATGAAAACAGTGTTACTTCTGCCTCACAGACACCCTGTGAGAACACTTTAGCACGCCCTGTCTACAGGTCCAGCCACAGGATACAGACATGAGCTAATGAATCCCAGAGTTCAAGGTGAACGCCCATCTAGGCTTTCCTAGTCCCCCAACCCTAGGTCTCTGGGGGTATTTATTATAACATCTCTCTTCTTCTACAGTTAACAATCTTTCATGAAAACAGAATTGTGGTGATTAAAAGCAGAGAAGGCAAAAAAAAAAAAAAAAAAAAAAAAACACAAAACACTAGCAGACTCAGTGAAAAGGCATTTCCCTGAACATTAAAATACTGAAATGTTAAATTAAAACATTTTAAACCATAGTATCCTCAGGAAGAAATCTGAGTGATCAGTGTAGTTCAAAAGAGCGATTTTATCTTGTTTTTCTATTAAATCAGTAAATACAAAAGAATGTTCATTAAATACATTTATGTCTGTATGTCAAAGAACACATGGGAAAAACCTCACATGCTCACCACTCTGTTGAGTAACCTTGCATAAAATGCACATACCTTCTATTTTATTGGTAAGGAAAAATTATTTTGCGAAGTTGTTGTGGCAATTTAAATGTCCACCTGCAGGATGCTAATCTTAGCAAGATATCCTTGCCAAGATTCCATATTTTTAAAACATTTAGTTTTTGCTAAATGGGAGTAAAATACTATCTTATGGAGCTTGCTTATATTGTCTGATTACAAAAGGAGGTTGAACAACTTTTCACACACCTATTGAACGTACGTGATTTTGTTTTCTTTCCGGCGCCTAAACTATTTCTGTCTATTTTTCCTGATAGGTTTGTGTATTTCATTAATTTTTAAATATTCTGTGTATATTCTTTATATTAAGCCTATGTCAATTATATGTTCTGCAAACGTTGTATTCACATTTGCAGTTTGTCTTTTCTGCCTTTTACAATAACACATAATACACTTATGATGGCCCCAAAATATTTGAAGATGAAGCAACGGAGGTCAAATTTACATGAAATCTAGATATCAGCTTCAACATTGTTACCTCTCAGTCCTAAATATTAAGTATTTTTCTCTACTTATTTAGGTCTATTTAAGGTGTATTTCCATAAAATTTTATAATTTCCTCACAAAGCTCTTGCTCACCTGATACTAGATCGATCTATCTATTGTGTACTAGAATTTTTTGTTAGTCTATCAATTTGCATTTTATTGTCATATATTGATTTTATAGCCATAAATTTTCCAAAGCCTTTTTTAGTTATTTATGATTATTTGGAGATGCTTTTGAATTGTTCTGTTTAAAACTGCGTCTCCTGCAAAAACTGCCAATTTCACCCTCTCCTCTCCCCTGCCTTTTATTTCTTCTGTTGGAGCTATTTGTGTGGCTCAGACTCCAAGACCATGTTGCATAGAAGTGGGGGCATCTGATACCCTAGTCTAGAAAAGAATGTTTTTGTGTACTACATATTAAGTATAACAAAAATATGCCCTAGGTTTCTTTGTAACTGTTCTTGTATCATTTATAGAATATTCAAGTATATTTTTATTTTACAAAGAATGTTTATCACGAATTGATAAAGTTTACCCTTTTTTCTACATTCTTTAGTATAAACATTTTACTTTTCTCCTTAAATCTGTAAATGTGATGAAAAGCAAAAAATGTCTTTCTAAATTTAATCTACTCTTATATACCAGAGAGAAATACAAATCTGTCAGTTCTAGTATCTTGTTCTATATTGGTGGATTTGTTTTACTAGCATTTTGTTTAGATTTTTGATCTATGTTTATGAGTTAGACTGTCTATCAATTTTTTCTTTCTTATGTTCTGGTTTAGGTATCAAGATTATGATAACTTCATAAAATGAGACAGAGGCATCCTTTGTTATTTTTCAGAGGAGTCTGTGTTGCTTGAAATGATTTTCTGCTTAACAGTTTGAGGGAACTCATCGGTAAAGCCATCTGGGTCTTTCATTCTCTGTGTAGAATGTTTTTCACTATTGATTCAGTGTCTTCAATAAGCATAAGGGGTTTTAGCCTAGGATCCCTAGGAAAGAGAATAGTCTGAAACAATTCATTCACCAGCAGCAGGAGAGACAAAAGGAATGAAACAGAGCTGGAAGCCGATGTTTGGATGGAGTGATGAGTTAGCCACTGCTTAGTGTTCTTTGCTTGGCTGATTTCACAAAATAATCCCTGAGAAGCTGATTAACCACATCATACTACCAACTCAGTGGATTCAGAAGGTACAGTTGACAGAACTGAATGATGGTTCATGATAAGAGCTCACCTCTCCTCATGACTACAATAAAACCAAACTGACTACTAAACAACCATTGGGAAAAAAAAAAAAAAAAAAAAAAAAAGACCAGAACCTAGCACAAAAGATCCTCTTCAACTGGAAACATAAGGAGGGACCCTCAACGGGATGGGAGGAGGGACATGCTCATGATATAATCGGACCCCATGCCCCTCAGGTGGGCGACCCACAAGCTGAAAATCACTACTGTTTACAATAGCATTAAAGACTTAAAATACTCAGGAATAAAGTCAACAGAATAACCCATAAAACCTACACACCTAAAACTATGAACAACTGCAGTGAAAAAAGATTTAAATAAAATATGAATAGATACACCACATTCATAAAGATAAGAATTCACAAAAACACCAGTTCTTCTCAATATGATGTGTAGTTTTAATGCAATACCATTAAAAATCTCAGTAAGCTTTTATTTTGGTAGAAATTAACAAAAAGATTCTAGAATACCTCATCCTGTCTTTTCTGATTAGGTAGATTTTAAACCTTCTCGGTCAATCATCCAAGTCTCTACCCTTCTCTGTTGCATTTTCCTTTCTTTGCTATATTCTATATAAATTTGTTCTCTTATCAGCAAATCTAGTGTATTGTTAAACCTATTCCTTGACTTTTTAATTTCAATTATTATATTATTGTATCATTTTTGTTCTAGGAGTTTAATTTGGTCTCTTGGAATCCGCTGGATAGGTTTTAATAGACTTTTCTTCTTGACTAGTATATTTAATTTCTTCACTTATTTCATTAAAACTTTGTAATGTGTTGTCTGTTTCATGCTCCCAGACTCCAAAGCCTTTGCATGTCAGAGTCAGCTGTCGGTTAATTTGCTGGCTCTCATATATGACACCATATTTCCTTGTGTATTTTGGGTTCTGACTGTGAGCTCATATATCTTGGAACGTTACCTGTGGGAATTGTTTTGAGAACTAAAACTAGGTTCCATCAGAGAAGATTTATATTTGCTTCTTCCAGTACCTCAGGGCACTACCAGCTTGAGATCACTTTAAAATAAATTCTCAGCTTGAGATATTCTGGTCCAGCCATAATGTGAATTCAGGCTAGCTATAGTGAAAAAAAAAAATCTCAGGGGAACGTATTTTTCCCCTCTTCTAAGTGCTGTGCTTCATGAAAGACAATTTTCTTTATAGCCCCCTGAAAGGAGATGAGATTTTTCTATTCCCTCATGACACTGACAATGTAATCCTTTAAAGCTGCAAATTATGTGTCTCTCCTATTAGGCGGAGCCATTGGCAGACCCTGAACTTTGTTCCCTGTACCTCAGAGAGGTTTGATCTTAGAAAGTGTTGATCAGGTTCACCCAGCTTTGAAAATGTGCTCAAGGTCAAAGACCAGTTTCAATGGTCTACCGATCTCTCTGGATCTGTGCCTTTGTTTAGTTATTGGTCTCTGAGTAACCTCAGTCTACAAAACTCGCCGCTGCTGATGTACAATGAAGAGGGTGAGGGTTCCTGGAGGGGAGTGACGTTGGCTAACTTGTGAGCAGCATGATACAGACACAGAGGACACAGAGCCTGGGTCAAAATATTAAATGCTAAACATTTTCAGAGAGTGTGTTTCAAAAAAAAAAAAAAAAGTAAGTAAAAAGAGGAAATGGAGGCATGGAAAGAGCCAAAAATGAAGGTGTGAGCAACAGGGATTCTCATTCATTGCTGACGGGAATAAAATATGGTGCAACTATTTTGGAAGGCAGTTTGGCTGTTTCTAGCAAAACTAAACATACTCTCACCCTGTGATCCATCAGTTGCGTTCCTTGGTATTTACTCAAAGGAACTGAAAAATTATGTTCACCCAAAATCCCGCACATGGATGATTACTGCAGCTTTATTCATAGTTACTAAGATGTATAAAGCAACAAAATATCCTTCAGTAGGTGAATGGATAAACTGTGGTACATCCAGACAATGGGCTATTATTCAGTGCTTCAAAGAAATAAGCTAACAAGCCCTGAAAAGACATGGAAGAACCTGAAAATGCAAATTTCTAAGTGAAAGAAGCTAGTCTGAAAAGGCTGTGCATTGCATGGTTCCAACTACATGACATTCTGGAAAAGGCAGAACTGTGGACACAGAAAAGGATCAGTGGTTGCCAGGGGTTAGGGAGGGAGGATAACCTAGGATGGAAAGATGGATGAAACAGGCAAAGCACAGAGGTTTTCAGGGTAGTGGAGACTACTCTGCGTGATTTTCTCACGGTGGGTACACGTTACTACAGATTTGTCCAAACCCGTAGAATGGACAACACCAGAGTGAACCCTAATGTAAACCATAGGCTTTGGGTGATAATGTGTCAGTGCAGTTCATCAGTTCTAACAGTTGTAAGCTGTACGCTGTGGGGCAGGCTAACGACCGTACAGGAGGTAGGCATGTGCGGGGTCAAGGAGTAGGTGGGAGACCTCTGTGCTTTCTGCTCAATTTTTTTGTGAACCCAGAATTGATCCAAAAAATAGTCTGTATTTTTGGAGAATGTCAGTTTTGGTCAGATGCTGTCCTGTTGGAGCAGAAAACACAAGGAGATGAGAAGGGTCAGGACAGAGCTTTGTGGGAGCCGCGTGTATATACCAGGAGTCAGAGTGCACACCTACCAGCAGAGCAAGCTCATGGTGTTAGTCCCAGCACTGTGACCTCATTCAGGGGTCTTCCTTGCAATCTTTTCCCCATTTTTTTTAAATTGTGGTAAAATGCACATAGCATAAAACATAACATAAAACCTTAACCATTTTTAGGTGTACAGTTCAGTGGTAATAAACACTATGCTGTGCTACCATCACCACCATCCACCTCCAGAACACCTTTCATCTTGTGAAACTGAAACTCTACACCCATTAAACGTTAACACCCCCATTCCTCTAGCCCTCCAGCCCCTGGCAACAACCCTTCTCCTTTCCTCCCTAACCCTGTGATTTTGACTATTCTGAGGATCTGGTATAAGTGGAATCACAAGGCATTTGGCTTTTCGTGTTTAGTCTGTTTCACTTAATGTCCTCAGGGTTCATCCATGCTGTAACCTATGTCAGAATTCCCTTCCCCTGTAAGGCTGAATAGTATTCCCCTGTGGTGCGTACCATGTTTTGTCTACCTGTTCATCCATCAGTATGTACTCAGACAGCTTCTACATTTTAGCTTTTATGAATAATGCTGCTATGAACATCAGTGTACAAATATATCTTCAAGATCTTGCCTTCAACTCTTTAGGGTACAGACCCAGAAGTGAAACTGCTGGATTATATAGTAACTCTATTTCTAATTTTTTGAATTACTGCTGTACTATTTTCTACAGAAACTATAAGAAAAAACTTTTAAAAGCTGTGCACAAGCATTCCAATTTCTCCACATCCTTGCCAGCACTTGTTCTTTTGTTTTCTTTTTTTTTTTTTTTTCATAATGGCCTTTAATGGTGTGAGTTGGCATCTCATTGTAACTTTGATGTGAAAGTTCCTGATGAGTAGTGATGTTGAGCATCTTTGCATGTGCCCATTGGCTATTTGTATATCTTTTTTTGCAGTAATTTCTATTCAAGTCTTTTGCCATTTTTGAATTGGGGTTTTTTTTTGTTGTAATTGTTGCTGTGGCTGAATTTTAGAACTTCTCTATATATTCTGGATATTAATTCCTTACCAGAAATCTGGTTTACAGGTATTTTCTCCCAGTCTGTGGGTTGCCTTTTACTCTGTTGATGGAAGCTTTCGATGCACATTAAAAAAATTTTTTATCAAGCCCAGTTTGTCTATTTTTCCCTTAGTTGCCTGTGTCTTTGGTGTCAATGCCAAGAAGTCATTGCCAAATCTAATGTGGTGAAGGTTTTACACTATTTTCTTCTAAAAATTTTATGGTTTTAGATCTTACACTTAGGTCTTTGATCCATTTTGAGTTAATTTTTGTGTATAGTGTTAGGTAAGTTTCAAACTATTTTTGCATGTAGATATCCAATTTTCTCACCACCATAGATTGAAAAGACTCATCTTCCTCCATTCAACTGTCTTGGCACCTTTGTCAAAAATCATTTGACCATATAAATAAGAGTTTATTACTGGGTTCTCTATTTTATTTCATTCGTTAGTGTCTCTCTCTGTAGGCCAATACCACATTGTTTCAATTATTATAGTTATAGTGAGTTTTGAAATTAGGAAGTGTGAATCTTCCAGCTTTGTTCTTACATTTTAAGAGTGTTTTGGCAATTTGGGATCCCTTGAGATTCCATACTAATTTTAGGGTGGGATTTTCTGTTTCTGCAAAAAAAAATTCATTGAGACTTTAACAGAGATTGCATTAAATCTGAAGATCACTTTGTATTGGCATCTTAACAATAAGTATTAAGTTACTCATATCTTAACATTGTCTTCCAATCCATGAACCTGGGATGTGTTTCCATTTTGTATGTCTTATTAAATTTCTTTCAGTAGCATTTCAGAAATCTTTCACCACCTTGGTTAAATCCATTCTTAAGTATTTTATTCTTTTTGATGCTATTGTAAACAAAGCTGTTTTCTTAATTTCCTTTTTGAGCTGTTCATTGTTGGTGTATAGAAATGCGATCGATTTCTGTGTGTTGACTTTTGTCGCACAACAATGTATCCTCATATTTTGTGATTCATTTAGTAGTTCTAATAATTTTTAGTGGAATTGCATTCGTATCCCAAAGTTCTAACACATTAATTTGAATTTATATTAGCTTAACTTCAATAACACACAAAAAATTCAGCTCCTTTACAGCTAGCTCCATCCCCACCCTTTCACTTATCTTTCAACATGCTAGTTTTTAAACTAATAATTGTTTTTTAAAAGTACTAATCTTTTAAATCATATAGAAAATAAAAATTGGAGTTACAAAGTATTGTTACTATAATATCAGATTTTATAACTGCCTTTATCTTTACCGAGGTCTTTATTTCTTCATGTGGCTTCAGTTTGCTGTCAAGTGTCCTTTTATTTCAGCTTATAGGACTCCCTTGCATATTTCTTTTAGGGTAGGTCTATGGTGATGAGCTTCCTCAGCTTGTGTTTACCTGGCAATGTCTTAATTTCTCCCTCCCTTTTGAAGGACAGTTTTGCAGATACATAGCAGTCTCGGCTGACAGGCTTTTTCTCTGTATACTTTGAATATATCAGTCCACTGCGTTCTGGCCCCCAGAGTTTCTGGTGAAAAACCCCGCTGATAATCTTACTGAGGAGCCCTTGCATGTGATAAGTTACTTCTCTCTTGCCACCTTCAAGATTTTTTTTTTGTCTTTGTCTTTCAAAAGTTTGACTATAATATGTCCCAAGGTTGGTATCTTTGAATTCATTATATTAGAGTTTGTTGAGCTTCTTGTATTTCATCACATTTAAGACGTTTTTGGCCGTTATTTCTTTAAATGATCTCCCTGTCTCCTTCTCTCTCTTCTCCTTCTGGGAATCCCACCGTATGTATGTTCTGCCACTTGATGGGACTCAGCAGGTCCTCAGGCTCTGTTCCTTTTCCTTCAATACTTTTTTCTTTCTGTTCCTCAAACTTGATCATTTCCATTGTCCTTCTAATTTGCAAATGCTTTTCTTCTGCCTGTTCATATTTGTCTTTGAATCCTTCCACTGAATTTTTCATTTCAGTTATTGTACTTTTCAGCTCCAGAATTTACTTTTTGGTTTCCTTTTAGGTTTTTTCATTACTGATATTTTCATTTTGCTCATCCATAGTTTTCTTGACTTTCTCCACATCTTTCTTTAGCTCTTTGAGCATCCTGAAGACAGCTATTTTAAAGTCTTTGTCTAGTAGATCTGCCATCCAGTCTTTTGAGGGAAAGTCTCTGTTGATTTTATTTTTCCTTTGAATAGGTCATACTTGTCTCTGTATGCTTTGGGATATTTTGTTGAAAATTGGACTTTTTAAATGCCTTTTTTATTATTATTGAAGTACAGTCAGTTACAATGTGTCAGTTTCTGGTGAACAGCACAATGTCCCAGTCATGCATATGCATACATATATTTTCTGTCATACTCTTTTTCATTAAAGGTTATTACAAGATATTGAGTATAGTTCCCTAAAAAATTGGACTTTTGAATCTAATAATGTGTAACTCTGGAAATCAGATTCTTCCCATTCCCCAGGATTTGTTAAAATTTTTAAATTTTGTTTATAATTTTTTTAGTTGTTGTTGTTGTAGGCTGTCTGTGTGCTGAAGGTCGGCCTGGGGCATGAAGTTAAGGTCATCTCAGGTCTTTTCTGAGCCCACAACTTCCCCGAGGCATATATGTATATAGTGACTTTCCAATTTCTCCCATTTATACAGTTGTTTTTGAATGTCCTAGTCTCTACTGTCTGGCTCCCACAAGAGAAAAAAAGAGAAAAATAAAAGGGGGGTTAGGATGCCAGCCATTTAAATGTGAGTCACTTTGGCTGGAGGAGGACGTGCTTGTAACAGTTAGGGTTGGGGTACAACAACAATGGCCACCTGCCTCTTTGTCTGCATGGAATCAGCAGTCAGAGCACAGATGCCCAGTATTTGGAGGACAAGGTCCTTTTGGCCCACCCTGACTCCTACAAACTGCTCCTAGAACACATGGGTTGCTGCCTGCCCCAGGGCTAGGCAGGGGTGGGTTGTCGCTGATACTGCGCTAAGAGCTGAAATTGACCAAAATTAACCATAATTTATCATCCAAGCCTTTCCCGGGAAGTTGTAAGCTTTCAACAGACTCCAGAGTTCCAGAACAGTTACATCAGACAGACTGTGCCAGTGTAACTGTTGTCTGGGTGGAGAGACAGGGTCCTGGTGCCTCCCACTCTGTTATCTTCCCAGAACCCCATTCCCCGCTGTATTTTTGAATATGTGATTGCATCCATTACCCACTACATTACTATGTCCTTTGAAAAATACGCCATACAACCCCTTTTAGAAACTAAGTATGATGAAAATTTTCATTTCTGGCATGCGATTGCTATGATATTTTAAAGTGGATAATCAAAATTTGAAACTGGTTTTGATGCAGGAAAAACAGACGTGGGGCGTGAGGAGGGCTGTGTCCCAGGTCTCAGCTGAGCCCCTGGGACGTGCCCCGCCAAGTGTGGGTCCTTGGTTTTGCACAGGAAAGAATTTAAGTGCGAGCCACGGTTGAGTGAAGGTAGATTTATTTAGAGAGATACATACTGCGTAGGGTGTAAGGCAAGAGAAAGGCAATGAAAGAGGTGTGGGAATTGGGTGCTCAGGTTAAAGTAAAGGTACACACTCCATAGACAGAGTGCGGGCCGTCTCTGAAGATGAGGGAGTGAGAAAAGGGCTGTGAGGTGTGATGTTGCCACTTTTTATGGGCTCGGTAGCTTCACACACCTACAGGTGGGACCATTCCAACTGCTCTGGGAAAGGGGCAGGAAGTCCCAGGAATTGGGCCACTGCCCATTCATTCTTTGGCCTTTTGCGGTTAGCCTTGGGACTGTCATGGCACCTGTGGGCATGTTATTTACCATGCTAATATGTTGCAGTGAGCATACAATGAAGCTCAAGGTCTACTAGAAGTCAAACCTCCTGCCATCTTAATCCTCAAGGCCAAATGGGAGTAACATTTTGATGTTAATTGCTGTCATTCCTTGAATGGCTATGCCCTGCCCACTTCCATCCTGTCTCAGTTTTGTTTTTCTTTTTGCTTTGGTCCCTTGGGAGCTCAGAGCCAAATTTTCAGCCTTATTTAGTGGGAAAAAAAAATATAGGAACTTAGGGTGTATTTTTCATAATTTGTATATTATCTTTCTCTCCAATTTTATACTTTTAGTCTATCAATATATTTGCCAGCTGAATTTTATTTTCAATTTTATTGTCTTTTTTATATTTTTATAAATTATCTCAATCCTCTGTGAAATGAGGCAGTATACATACACATACATAAAAGGATAGTAACATCTTACTTTAGGGCAAAAAGTATAATGGGCCAATTCATGACTTGGCTCTGTTCTTTCAACTGTAATGTAAATAATACACAATCAAGGTGGGGAATGGTCTATAAGTATAAATTCCTTATTTGCCAGGTATTTGTCTAGGCACATTTATATTAATTTGACCCTCACACAATATTTGCTGACAGATTAGGTATTTTTCTTTCCATTTTACAGATAAGGCAACTGATGATCAGACAGCTTAAGTAACTGTAAATTCTAACTGACTCGACAATACAAGTTCACTTTGACACATGGTGTTGATCTTTTCCTAGACAGGAACCTGAGAAAATGCTATAGAAAGCCCACTGAAATCAAATGAATAACATGCAATTTCCCCATGTCATTCTTAGGATGCGTGGGCGTTTATTGTAACTCTGCACCTGAAATATGCAAAGCATCACCCTGAACAGAATAAGATAAAAATAAGATGTCTATTTCCTGTTGTAATATAGGAAAATTTACCTTGGTTTGGTAATGCACATAAAATTCTGTAAAAGTCATCCAGTGGGTCCCTGGAGTCCCCTTGTATTAACAAAATAGTCACATAATAATGCAATCAGCCAGTGCTCCCTGAGAATGAGGTAAGTACAGTCCCTTTGAAAACGGCTCCAGCACCTGCTCAAGAAATAGAAATTGATTTGAAAATAGGGGTCAGGTTTTAATTTAAGTTAATAATTTAGGGAACAATTCTATTTGAAGTACTGCTCCCTAAAACTAAGGTGACTGATTATATGCAGTCAACCAGAGCTGCAGATATCATCACAGTGTATTGTCACACAACTGGCAGTCTGAGTTGTGATACAGAACGCATACTTCAGCGCCCAGTTCAGGGTCTTCATTTATTGGTTATAATTTTTTTTTAAATCTAAGAGAGATTACCAATTCCAGCAAATTGTTTAGCACTACTCTGTGGAGGATGGTGTATCATTTTTCTATTGTTTGCTATTGTGATTTATTCTATTTAAATGAAGTAGCAAATTAGGAGTGGTAGTTGGTGTCTAACTTCTACATACATTAACTTTACCATCAGTCAGCCAAAGAGGTGAGAGCTACAGCTCTTCCATATACTGTCTTATCTGCCTGTCCCTGTTCATCTGGCTTAGTCTGAGAGCAGTCTTGAGATGCTTGGAAGTTCTGCTCAGCACATCTCATCTGCTCATCTGAGGCCAGCACGTGCAAGCCAGGGAAAGAGTAACAGCAGTGTCGTATCAGATCATTCTATCGTCTTTGTTTTGAACCTCTACTGAGTGCACAGTGTTAGGAGACATTCCAGAGTCCATTTCTGACATGGCTTCCTTCCAGATTCAAGACTGTCCTCCACCTCTGTCCTCTTCTCCCGGCAGTCCTTTTAAGGTGGGAGTCAAGGGAGTTGTTTAAATGCTTTGTTTTCCCACAATTAAGAGCAGGTAATGGGTGGGGGGAGGTATCACTCAGTGGTAGAACATATGCTTAGCATGCACGAGGTCATGGGTTCGATCCCCAGTACCTCCATTAAAAAAATAATAATAATAATAAATAAGTAAACCTAATTACCTCCCCACCCCCCAAAAAAGAGCAAATAAGCTGTTCATAAACATGCGCTTCAAAACTACACTTAAACTGGCAAGAAGTGAGCCTAACAACATGGGTATTTCTTACAGGATGTTTCTTCTTTGGGTTAAAGGACCAGGATAACTTTGATGTAATGTCTCCTTAAGTCATATGTTTAACTGACCTGGTGTGTGTGTGTCAGGAGCGCACATGCTTCTGTGAAAGAGGAAGAGCTGCAGAACAAAGCCAAATGAAAGTCCAGACCACCCAGGGTCTGGTCCTCACTCTGAGTTCTTATTAAGGGAAGCACTGCTGAAGACAGATGAACCAGGCATTTTAAGGGCAGCGAGGGCCTCGTCCTCTTCCGGGAACAGCTCAGGCCATCCCATGCAGGCCAGGGGGTTGACTCAGAGCTTCTGACTCTGCACACTGATGATCTAAATGCTGGATTCTAATCCTGTCGCTGTCCTTCATCAACAACCTGTATGTGATCAGGCACGCACACGGATAACCTTATCTTTGGCTCACACGTGTAACTTCCCTTCTGTGACTACTGCTCAGAGCCCATACCCGTCAGAAAGAGCTTTTTCACTGGAGCTGGACCTACGACCATGCTGGCCTGTAAGTGAATATGTCCCTATCCCCGTAGCCTCATCTGGATATGAACTCTGAGTGGTTTCTCTGCTCTGTTCTAAGTAAAAACAGATCATCATAATGAAATCAGCGCTGAGGAATTCCAAAGGACTCTCTGTTGAGATGGTCACCATCCCGCATGTCTTGTAAATTACAGTTTTTGCAATCCGCGAACACACACGTGGTCCTCTTCCTCGCTTTCTCCTCCTCCTTTTCCTGCCCTTCGTTCTTTTTCCCCCGCGTAGGCCCGTTAGAGGCACCCAGAGGCATTAGTGTGTTACTTGGACTAATGAGTCTGGGGACAGACAGATGACACACCCTCCCCCTTGCACGTGGTCCCTGTCATGACAGGGGTCATCGGCCCAGGTGTCGCTTTCATCACTGCCTTCGGAAAATTATTGCTCTAAGTCAGTTGCTTACCATAGAGAACAATCTTCTGTCCTTGACTTTATTAGTTCTGAATTTTTTCTAGCTAAGCTATCCGATCCAAACTATTCGCATCTATTTCTGTGCATACAGTGCAATTGTCCCCTGGGAATAATGGAGAAAATGAGAACTTCTCATAAGGGATCCCCAGGGAGTGAATACCTACATTAGCAGTCCCAGAGATGTTCCTGGAAACATCAGGTGGGTGATGAGTGAGGAGGTGGAGCACGGTGACCGGAGATCAGACTGAAGTTCTCCTTGGTCTACACGCACCAGAGGCAGCAGTGCGTCCCTCTCTTACTTCCACAAAGCCAAGCAAACAGCGGCCTATTGCATTTATTACTGAGAGCTTGGTAATTGGCGTTATCAGGGAAGGAAAGAGAAATATAACTTGACACAGAAAATTACATACTTTTCCTAGATCCTGCTGGCCATAAATTTTCCCAGAGGTGAGGCCATTGCTCCCAGCCAACTGCCTTGTTTTCAAGGGCTGATGTCTGTTGCACTAATTGGAATTCCCTTTGACCCTGTTCTCTCATCTCAGGCTCCAAGTCCCAACACTCTCCTTAACACCAAGAGGGTTCTTCTCTACCCTGAGACAAAGCCCAGTCCTTCATCAGTTTCCCTCAGAGGAACCCCTACTCCCACCCCAGCCCTCATTCCTACATTTAGACTTCCACTAAAGCCTAGAGAAAGTCACTAGAATCAATAACTAAATGATTCAGTCCACTGGGGCGCGGGAGTCCAGTGACACTCTGTTTAGACTAATTATGGGCTAATTATTTGAGGACTGATTCTGAGCTACTAACTTAATTTATACTACTAAACAATATATATAATAGGAATACAAAAGATGTGAATTTCTGTTACCTCACCAGTCTAGAGATGGTTAATTTATGTGGATATATACTTTCCCTATATTAGCCTCACCTAAGAAGTTCATCAAGTGCTATGTTAAAATCCAGAAAACAGTTTGTTTCTTCAAATGCCAAGTTTCTAGTTTCAATCATTTGAAGAATCTAGTTGCAGCCAATATGCAGAAACATTGATCTGCTTTAAAAAGGCATGGAACCCCCTCCCTGGGTTCTTTATCTAAAAGCCAGTTCGCAGCTGACTCCTAACAAAATCACCTGGGGTATGTTTTAAAACCCAGATTCCTAAGTAGCACCTTGGCTCTGTGGATTCAAAATGTGAAGTGTTACAATCGACAGCATTTGTACCTTTAATGAGCATCTCTGGAGGATTCTGATTCTGCGTGAAGTTTAAGAATCACTGGCTACTGCCTACTCCCCACGGAGCCGATCAGGCTCTGACCAGCCGTCTGGGCCCCAGGACTTCCTCAAGCATCTGCCCCGACACAGCTGGTAGGGAAAGGGGAGATAACTGGGATCCAGGCAGGAAAATGGTGCAACTGTTCCTGTCCCTCCTTCAGCTCTCAGCAGTTGTGTGGAGAGCAGCAGGTTATTCCACCTCCTTGACTTCACTGGACTCGTTTTTAAAATACAAGTTTGAGGATGGAATGGGAACATGCGAGTGAGCCGTTTAGGGAGCTGCACAGCGCCTAAGAGGAGTTGTAATTAGCACACCGATTCTCCTTGCTTTCCTTTCTCTTCTTATTCCATCTGAAAGGATGAAATTCTTCGCGTGGAAGGCAGGAGCTGGTGCCGTTGAATGGCAGCTGAAGTTGCCACGTGTTTGCTCCGGTCCAGCCTTTTCTGGTGAGGCGATGGTTCTTAATCCTCCAGATGTAGGAAGTGAATCCCCTCTAGGGCTGGTCGGTTGACGATCATGTTTGTTTGGCTGTGTTCAGTGCTCCCAGCGAGCCGAGGACGAGGAATGAGAGGAAAGAGCACCGTGGTGAAGCACAGCTCGGCGGGCGGGTTTGGTAGAGGACCACCGAGAGCCTTGCCCCAGTCACGGTCTCCATAACTTGGGGTCATGCACCCATCAAAAAAACTTTGTAAGCACACCCTCATCATGCCTAGATTTTTAAAAACAATTCAAAAGTGCATCTACTCGAGGGAGGGTACAGCTCAGTGTATGGCACGTGCTTAGCATGCACAAGGTCCTGGGTTCAATCCCCAGTACATCCAGCAAAAAAAATAAAGAAAGAAATAAACCTAATTACCCCACCCCTGAATTTTTTTAAAAAACCATTTTTAAAAAGTGCATATACTACTTTATTGATTTATTACATAGATTATAAGCATATATAAAAATAGAAACTTGACAGGATGAGATAAAAATAAATAGGATTATACAACATTGTGATGGTGCTTAATGCCAGTGAATTGTACACTCAGAAGTGGTTAGAATGGTAAATATTACGTTTTGTATATTTGATCATTATTAAAAAAAACATTTTAACGTAAGTGGACCTAATGGTCTAATATATCAGCCCAGAATCCCTGGTGTGCCCTGTGTTGGCTAGAGCTTTGAGAGAAGCTTAAAGCAGGAGTGAACGTACCTCATTCCTGATCCCCGCTATTAAAGGCGAGACCTCTCGTGAGACTGACTTCCTTCAGGAAACATCTGTGACCTCGGAGGGAAACCAGCTGTGTGATCTTGGGCAAGTCACAAAACACCCTGATGTTAGGTTTCCTAATTTTTTAATGGGAGGTTAAAAAAAAGTTACATTTATTTTATATCAAATATGTACTAGGGCAGTTTACAGTAAACATTTCTTAAACCCACGGGACGGATGGTTCCCAGACTTATCGTGGTGATGCTTTTTCAAAAGAAGAGTTATCCTCTTTTCAAGGGTACAAAGTTTATACTACACGCATGCACACACACACTCATATACACACACATTCAGTGTCATTCAAAATCTGTTGCTTAGTTTTATCTACTTGATCAAGCTGCAAGGAATATGTAAAATCTCCCATAATAATCATTCTTGCCCCCTATCCATAGTATTCCTAAAACTTTTTTCCTGAGTTAAAACTTTTGCAATGAATGTGACATTCTAATAAAATATAGAAAAGGCTTAAAATCCTTAAGTCATCATTAGTGTTGTTCACCAAATATTTCCAGTTCATTCCCTTCTGGTCATGGAGTCAGATTCAACTTCCTAATACTCCTTGATATTAGGGACAGCCATGTGACTTGCTTTAGTCAATGAGATGTGAACAGAAGTGACAAAAACTTCAAGAATCACTATGTGCTTCACTCAGTCTGTCGCCCCTGCCACTGCTGTCATGGAAGCACAGGGAGAAGTCTCCCTCTGCCAGGATTCCTGAGTGAGAATGACTAAAGGAAACATCCAGCCAATCCACAATGGCCATACAGCATGAGTGAGAACTTCTATTTTGTGATATTAAGCCACTGATATTCAGGGGAATTATTTATTACTGCAGCATAACTTAGCCTGTCCTTACTGAAACAGACCTTCCCCTCAAAAAGACAATCTGCAAAAGGAAAAGAAAAAAGGATAACCAATCACCAGATGAAAAATACATCATCTCATTTATGAAGGAAAAGAAACCAAGTCCCCATTTTTCACCAATCATTTAAGTAATGATTTGTTAAAAAATATTCAATACTGTTCAGCGTGTTCTGAGATGGGCATTTTCATTTAATCCTTTTGGTAAATCCTGCCAAAGAGAAATATCATTTATGTATGAGGAATTTCAGCAGGTTCTTATCTTTCACATAATACTCTCCCTTCTAGGAATGCAGCATGGTTTCAGTTTTCATGATAATGCACTATGTGATACCAGGAGGAAACAAAGTTCCCAGGTGGGATTCTGAGATTGGTTTGCTTATCTATGATCTTAAATGAGGGGCTGACCTTCCTGCTAATGAAAAATGGGATAGTTATCAATGGCATGACTGGCATCACAATTAACTAAATGTCATCTGTGGCTTCTTGGGATAAAATAATTACTGAAAGCAAGGATTCTGAAGACCCGTGGAGCTACTGTGTTCGACCTTCACACCAGCAATGATGACTACAAGGACCGTGGGGTGGGATGGCGTCAAACGAGCTCAGCCCTTGAAACGCTCAGCTCAGGTTACAGTCAGAGAACTAGAGTACTTCGAGCGTAGCTCGCAAATAATCACTTACTTCTTACAACTAACTGCAGGGAAGACCCCAAATCTAATCGTGTGGTCGACAGAATTATAAGCTGAAATCTCAGACTCATCAAGTCTCTTATGTGAGATTTAGGACATTGGTTGGAAAGAAGTGGGACCTGAGGCTCAGAATGGGGACCTCTACGTGGATTCAGAAAACTGAACGGCTGAGCCTCCCTGGTGTCCCCTCTGATGTCTTCCTGAGGTCAGACAAGATCAGCTTCATGTAGTCTGTGGCTAAGCATCTTCCCACTCATACAAAAAGAAGGATGTATCTGAGCTCAAAATAGACCTATGCCGGTTCCAGAGCATCCAAATCAGTACACTGATGTGTGTGAATGTGCCGTGGCAGTCAGCTGGACTTGGAATTAAACACATACTTTTCTGTCTTCTAGAAGCTCACAGATGAAAACAGGAGAGTCATAACCATATGACTAATCAGCA
>NC_045697.1:120482260-120510613 GCF_009834535.1 Camelus ferus | reverse complement strand
ACATTTACTCTGATTTCCCAGCTTTTTTTTAGGCCAGTTTCGAAAATGAGGCAGAATGTTCAGAAAAATCATCTTGATGCAAGTCCTAAAAAGTAGACATGTAGCTTACTTAGTTTTCCTCACCGTAACATTCCGTGTTCTGAACACGTTACATGAATCACGGATTCGACAAACATTCATTACTGAGTTATGAGCATGTGGATTAACGGTCTTTCATCCACCATAGAAGGCATATACACACCTAGAAACATTTACTCTGATTTCTCAACTTTTTCCTAAGGCCAGTTTTCACAATGAGGCAAAATGCAGAGAAAAATGCTCTTGGAGCCAGTTCTACCAAACAGATATTTAATTAACATAGTTTCCCTCACTGTGAAATTCTGATTTCCAAACACACTACATGCATTACGAATTCGAAAAAACATTCATTACTGAGTGTGAGCATGTGGTTTAATGATCTTTCAATCACCTTACAAGGCATATTACACCTAGAAATATTTAATCTGATTTTGCAGCTTTTTCCTAAGGCCAGTTTCGAAAATGAGGCAGAATGTCAGGAGAATTAACTTGCGCAAGTTCTACAAAAGAGAAATAATTTACATAGTTTTCTTCAAAGTAATATTCCGTGTTCCGAACACATTTCATGCATCATTGATTCGACAAACATTAATTATAGAGTTGAGATCATGTGGATTATAGAACTTTCATCCACCAAACAAGGCATATTTACACCTAGAAACATTTATGGTGATTTCATAGGTTTCCTAAAGCCAGTTTTGAAAATGAGGCAGAATGCGCGGATAAATATACTTGGGGCGAGTTCTACCAAAGAGACATGAACGGTACACTTTCACTCACTGTGACATTCCATGTTTCGAACACGTTACATGTTATACGGTTCGACAAACATTGATTACTAAGTTGTGGGCTTGTGGATTAATGATCTTTATTCACCATATAGGCATATTTATACCTAGAATCATTTACAATTATTTTGCATCATTTGTCTTAGGCCAGCTTCAAAAATGAGGCAGAATGCCCAGAAAAATACACTTGGAGCGAGTTCTACCCATTGACATGCACGGCACACTTTTTCTCACCGTGACATTCCATGTTCTGAACACGCTATATGCATCACAGATTCGACAAACATTCATTACAGAGTTGTGAGCATGTGGATTTCAGAACTTTCATCCACCATACAATGGATTTTTACACGTAGAATTCTTTACAGTGATTTCGCAGCTTTTCCTAAAGCCAATTTCTAAAATGGGGCTGAATGCAGAGAAAAATACTCTCGGTGCGAGTTCTACCCAAGATGCATGTAATTTACATAATTTCCCACACTGTGACCTCCCGTGATCCAAAAACTCTACATGCATTATGAATTCGACGCATTGATTAGGGTTTTGTGAACATGTGGATTACCGGACATTGATTCACGATACAGGGCATATTTACACCTAGATATTTTACCCTGATTTCACAGGATTTTCCTAAAGCCAGTTTTGAAAATGAGGCTGAATGTGCAGAAAAATACTCTTGGAGTTATTTCTACCCAATAGACATGTCATTTACATAGTTTCCTTCACCGTGACAGTTCGTGTGTCGAAAACACTACATGCATCCCGAATTCGACAAACATTCATTACTGAGTTATGAGCATGTGGATTAACGATCTTTCAATCACCATACAAGGCATATTTACACCTAGATACTTTTAGTGTGATTTCGCAGGTTTTTACCAAGGCCAGTTTCGAAAAAGCTGCCGAATGCGCAGAAAAATCCTCTTGGAGCGAGTTCTAACCAAGAGACATGTAATTTACATACTTTCCCACACTGTGATATCCCATGCTTCGATTACGCTACATGCACCACGATTTTGACAAACATTCATTACTGAGATATGAACATGTGGATTAACAATCTTTCAACCATACAAGGCATATTTACACCTAGAAAAATTTTCTCTGATTTATCCTCTTTTTCTAGGGCCAGTTAATAAAATGAGGCAGAATGCACTGAAAAATACTCTTGGAGCGAGTTGTTCCCAGTAGACACGTACGGTACACTTTCACTCACCGTGAGATTCCATATTCTGGAAACAATACATACATTACCGATTTGATAAACATTCATTACTGAGTTATGAGCATGAGGATTACAGAACTTTCATCCACCATAAAAGGCATAATTTCACCTAGAAAGAATTACATTGATTTATCAGGTTTTACCTAAACCCAGTCTAGAAAATGAAGCAGAATAGACAGAAAATCCTCTAGGTGCGAGTTCTACAAAATAGACATTGAACTTACATAGTTTCGCTCACCGTAACATTCCCTGTTCCAAACACACTATATGCATCACAGATTCGACAAACATTCATTACAGTGTTGTGAGCATTTGGATAAAAGAACTTTCATCCACCGAAGAAGGCATATTTACACCTAGAAGCATTTACGGTGATTTCACATGTATTCCTAATGCCACTTTCGAAAATGGGGCAGAATGCACAGAAAAATACTCTTGGAGCGAGTTCTACCCAAGGAATATGTAATTTACATAGTTTCACACACAGTGACATTCCGTGTTTTAAATACGCTACAAGCATCCCGGATTGACAAACATTAATTACTGAGTTGTGAGCATGTGGATTACCGAACGTTCATCCACCATACAAGCCATATTTACACCAAGAACATTTACTCCAATTTCACAAATATTTCCTAAGGTCAGATTCGAAAATGAGGCAGATTGCACAGAAAAATCCTCTTGGAACATGTTCTATACAATAGATATTTAATTTACAAAGATTCCCTTGCTGTGACATTCCATGTTCCAAAAACGTTACATGCATCACGGATTTGAAAAACATTCATTACAGAGTTTTTAGCATGTGGATAACCGAACTTTCCTTCACCATACAAGGCATTTACACTTAGAAACATTTACTCTGATTTCCCAGCTTTTTTTTTAGGCCAGTTTCGAAAATGAGGCAGAATGTTCAGAAAAATCATCTTGATGCAAGTCCTAAAAAGTAGACATGTAGCTTACTTAGTTTTCCTCACCGTAACATTCCGTGTTCTGAACACGTTACATGAATCGGATTCGACAAACATTCATTACTGAGTTATGAGCATGTGGATTAACGGTCTTTCATCCACCATAGAAGGCATATACACACCTAGAAACATTTACTCTGATTTCTCAACTTTTTCCTAAGGCCAGTTTTCACAATGAGGCAAAATGCAGAGAAAAATGCTCTTGGAGCCAGTTCTACCAAACAGATATTTAATTAACATAGTTTCCCTCACTGTGAATTCTGATTTCCAAACCACACTACATGCATTACGAATTCGAAAAAACATTCATTACTGAGTTGTGAGCATGTGGTTTAATGATCTTTCAATCACCTTACAAGGCATATTTACACCTAGAAACATTTTAATCTGATTTGCAGCTTTTCCTAAGGCCAGTTTCGAAAATGAGGCAGAATGTGCAGGAGAATTACCTTTGCGCAAGTTCTACAAAAGAGAAATGTAATTTACATAGTTTTCTTCAAAGTAAATTCCGTGTTCCGAACACATTTCATGCTCATTGATTCGACAAAACATTAATTATAGAGTTGAGATCATGTGGATTATAGAACTTTCCATCCACCAAACAAGGCATATTTACACCTAGAAACATTTATGGTGATTTCATAGGTTTTCCTAAAGCCAGTTTGAAAATGAGGCAGAATGCGCGGATAAATATACTTGGGGCGAGTTCTACCAAAGAGACATGTACGGTACACTTTCACTCACTGTGACATTCCATGTTTCGAACACGTTACATGTTATACGGTTTCGACAAACATTGATTACTAAGTTGTGGGCTTGTGGATTAATGATCTTTTATTCACCATATAGGGCATATTTATACCTAGAATCATTTACAATTATTTTGCATCATTTGTCTTAGGCCAGCTTCAAAAATGAGGCAGATGCCCAGAAAAATACACTTGGAGCGAGTTCTACCCAATTGACATGCACGGCACACTTTTTCTCACCGTGACATTCCATGTTCTGAACACGCTATATGCATCACAGATTCGACAAACATTCATTACAGAGTTGTGAGCATGTGGATTTCAGAACTTTCATCCACCATACAATGGATTTTTTACACGTAGAATTCTTTACAGTGATTTCGCAGCTTTTCCTAAAGCCATTTCTAAATGGGGCTGAATGCAGAGAAAAATACTCTCGGTGCGAGTTCTACCCAAGATGCATGTAATTTACATAATTTCCCACACTGTGACATCCCGTGATCCGAAAACTCTACATGCATTATGAATTCGACGCATTGATTAGGGTGTTGTGAAGCATGTGGATAACCGGACATTGATTCACGATACAAGGGCATATTTACACCTAGATATTTTACCCTGATTTCACAGGATTTTCCTAAAGCCAGTTTTGAAAATGAGGCTGAATGTGCAGAAAAATACTCTTGGAGTTATTTCTACCCAATAGACATGTCATTTACATAGTTTTCCTTCACCGTGACAGTTCGTGTGTCGAAAACAGCTACATGCAATCCCGGATTCGACAAACATTCATTACTGAGTTATGAGCATGTGGATTAACGATCTTCAATCACCATACAAGGCATATTTACACCCTAGATACTTTTAGTGTGATTTCGCAGGTTTTTACCAAGGCCAGTTTCGAAAAAAGCTGCCGAATGCGCAGAAAAATCCTCTTGGAGCGAGTTCTAACCAAGAGACATGTAATTTACATACTTTCCCACACTGTGATATCCCATGCTTCGATTACGCTACATGCACCACGATTTTGACAAAACATTCATTACTGAGATATGAACATGTGGATTAACGATCTTTCAACCACCATTACAAGGCATATTTACACCTAGAAAAATTTTCTCTGATTTATCCTCTTTTTCTAGGGCCAGTTAATAAAATGAGGCAGAATGCACTGAAAAATACTCTTGGAGCGAGTTGTTCCCAGATAGACACGTACGGTACACTTTCACTCACCGTGAGATTCCATATTCTGGAAACAATCATACATTACCGATTTGATAAACATTCATTACTGAGTTATGAGCATGAGGATTACAGAACTTTCATCCACCATAAAAGGCATAATTTCACCTAGAAAGAATTACATTGATTTATCAGGTTTTACCTAAACCCAGTCTAGAAAATGAAGCAGAATAGACAGAAATCCTCTAGGTGC
The DNA here is from genome assembly GCF_009834535.1 of Camelus ferus. Lineage (NCBI taxonomy): Eukaryota > Metazoa > Chordata > Mammalia > Artiodactyla > Camelidae > Camelus > Camelus ferus. The sequence continues at coordinate 120,505,367 of NC_045697.1, read as the reverse complement.
GAGTTCTACAAAATAGACATTGAACTTACATAGTTTCGCTCACCGTAACATTCCCTGTTCCAAACACACTATATGCATCACAGATTCGACAAACATTCATTACAGTGTTGTGAGCATTTGGATAAAAGAACTTTCATCCACCGAAGAAGGCATATTTACACCTAGAAGCATTTACGGTGATTTCACATGTATTCCTAATGCCACTTTCGAAAATGGGGCAGAATGCACAGAAAAATACTCTTGGAGCGAGTTCTACCCAAGGATATGTAATTTACATAGTTTCACACACAGTGACATTCCGTGTTTTAAATACGCTACAAGCATCCCGGATTGACAAACATTAATTACTGAGTTGTGAGCATGTGGATTACCGAACGTTCATCCACCATACAAGCCATATTTACACCAAGAACATTTACTCCAATTTCACAAATATTTCCTAAGGTCAGATTCGAAAATGAGGGCAGATTGCACAGAAAAATCCTCTTGGAACATGTTCTATACAATAGATATTTAATTTACAAAGATTCCCTTGCTGTGACATTCCATGTTCCAAAAACGTTACATGCATCACGGATTTGAAAAACATTCATTACAGAGTTTTTAGCATGTGGATAACCGAACTTTCCTTCACCATACAAGGCATATTTACACTTAGAAACATTTACTCTGATTTCCCAGCTTTTTTTTTAGGCCAGTTTCGAAAATGAGGCAGAATGTTCAGAAAAATCATCTTGATGCAAGTCCTAAAAAGTAGACATGTAGCTTACTTAGTTTTCCTCACCGTAACATTCCGTGTTCTGAACACGTTACATGAATCACGGATTCGACAAACATTCATTACTGAGTTATGAGCATGTGGATTAACGGTCTTTCATCCACCATAGAAGGCATATACACACCTAGAAACATTTACTCTGATTTCTCAATCTTTTCCTAAGGCCAGTTTTCACAATGAGGCAAAATGCAGAGAAAAATGCTCTTGGAGCCAGTTCTACCAAACAGATATTTAATTAACATAGTTTCCCTCACTGTGAAATTCTGATTTCCAAACACACTACATGCATTACGAATTCGAAAAAACATTCATTACTGAGTTGTGAGCATGTGGTTTAATGATCTTTCAATCACCTTACAAGGCATATTTACACCTAGAAACATTTAATCTGATTTTGCAGCTTTTTCCTAAGGCCAGTTTCGAAAATGAGGCAGAATGTGCAGGAGAATTAACTTTGCGCAAGTTCTACAAAAGAGAAATATAATTTACATAGTTTTCTTCAAAGTAATATTCCGTGTTCCGAACACATTTCATGCATCATTGATTCGACAAACATTAATTATAGAGTTGAGATCATGTGGATTATAGAACTTTCATCCACCAAACAAGGCATATTTACACCTAGAAACATTTATGGTGATTTCATAGGTTTTCCTAAAGCCAGTTTTGAAAATGAGGCAGAATGCGCGGATAAATATACTTGGGGCGAGTTCTACCAAAGAGACATGTACGGTACACTTTCACTCACTGTGACATTCCATGTTTCGAACACGTTACATGTTATACGGTTTCGACAAACATTGATTACTAAGTTGTGGGCTTGTGGATTAATGATCTTTTATTCACCATATAGGGCATATTTATACCTAGAATCATTTACAATTATTTTGCATCATTTGTCTTAGGCCAGCTTCAAAAATGAGGCAGAATGCCCAGAAAAATACACTTGGAGCGAGTTCTACCCAATTGACATGCACGGTACACTTTTTCTCACCGTGACATTCCATGATTCTGAACACGCTATATGCATCACAGATTCGACAAACATTCATTACAGAGTTGTGAGCATGTGGATTTCAGAACTTTCATCCACCATACAATGTATTTTTACACGTAGAATTCTTTACAGTGATTTCGCAGCTTTTCCTAAAGCCAATTTCTAAAATGGGGCTGAATGCAGAGAAAAATACTCTCGGTGCGAGTTCTACCCAAGATGCATGTAATTTACATAATTTCCCACACTGTGACATCCCGTGATCCGAAAACTCTACATGCATTATGAATTCGACGCATTGATTAGGGTGTTGTGAGCATGTGGATTACCGGACATTGATTCACGATACAGGGCATATTTACACCTAGATATTTTACCCTGATTTCACAGGATTTTCCTAAAGCCAGTTTTGAAAATGAGGCTGAATGTGCAGAAAAATACTCTTGGAGTTATTTCTACCCAATAGACATGTCATTTACATAGTTTCCTTCACCGTGACAGTTCGTGTGTCGAAAACGCTACATGCATCCCGGATTCGACAAACATTCATTACTGAGTTATGAGCATGTGGATTAACGGTCTTTCATCCACCATAGAAGGCATATACACACCTAGAAACATTTACTCTGATTTCTCAACTTTTTCCTAAGGCCAGCTTCCAAAATGAGGCAGAATGCACAGAAAAGTCCTGTTGGAGCGAGCCCTAACCAAAAGAGATATAATTTACATACTTTCCCTCACCGTGACATTCCGTGTTCTGAACACAATACATGCTTTACGAATTCGACAAAGATTCATTACGGAGTTCTGAGCATGTAGATTAACGATCTTTCAATCACCATACAAGGCATATTTACACCTAGATACTTTTACTGTGATTTCGCAGGTTTTTACCAAGGCCAGTTTCGAAAAAGCTGCCGAATGCGCAGAAAACTCCTCTTGGAGCGAGTTCTAACCAAGAGACATGTAATTTACATACTTTCCCACACTGTGATATCCCATGCTTCGATTACGCTACATGCACCACGATTTTGACAAACATTCATTACTGAGATATGAACATGTGGATTAACGATCTTTCAACCACCATACAAGGCATATTTACACCTAGAAAAATTTTCTCTGATTTATCCTCTTTTTTCTAGGGCCAGTTAATAAAATGAGGCAGAATGCACTGAAAAATACTCTTGGAGCGAGTTGTTCCCAGTAGACACGTACGGTACACTTTCACTCACCGTGAGATTCCATATTCTGGAAACAATACATACATTACCGATTTGATAAACATTCATTACTGAGTTATGAGCATGAGGATTACAGAACTTTCATCCACCATAAAAGGCATAATTTCACCTAGAAAGAATTACATTGATTTATCAGGTTTTACCTAAACCCAGTCTAGAAAATGAAGCAGAATAGACAGAAAATCCTCTAGGTGCGAGTTCTACAAAATAGACATTGAACTTACATAGTTTCGCTCACCGTAACATTCCCTGTTCCAAACACACTATATGCATCACAGATTCGACAAACATTCATTACAGTGTTGTGAGCATTTGGATAAAAGAACTTTCATCCACCGAAGAAGGCATATTTACACCTAGAAGCATTTACGGTGATTTCACATGTATTCCTAATGCCACTTTCGAAAATGGGGCAGAATGCACAGAAAAATACTCTTGGAGCGAGTTCTACCCAAGGAATATGTAATTTACATAGTTTCACACACAGTGACATTCCGTGTTTTAAATACGCTACAAGCATCCCGGATTGACAAACATTAATTACTGAGTTGTGAGCATGTGGATTACCGAACGTTCATCCACCATACAAGCCATATTTACACCAAGAACATTTACTCCAATTTCACAAATATTTCCTAAGGTCAGATTCGAAAATGAGGCAGATTGCACAGAAAAATCCTCTTGGAACATGTTCTATACAATAGATATTTAATTTACAAAGATTCCCTTGCTGTGACATTCCATGTTCCAAAAACGTTACATGCATCACGGATTTGAAAAACATTCATTACAGAGTTTTAGCATGTGGATAACCGAACTTTCCTTCACCATACAAGGCATATTTACACTTAGAAACATTTACTCTGATTTCCCAGCTTTTTTTTAGGCCAGTTTCGAAAATGAGGCAGAATGTTCAGAAAAATCATCTTGATGCAAGTCCTAAAAAGTAGACATGTAGCTTACTTAGTTTTCCTCACCGTACATTCCGTGTTCTGAACACGTTACATGAATCACGGATTCGACAAACATTCATTACTGAGTTATGAGCATGTGGATTAACGGTCTTTCATCCACCATAGAAGGCATATACACACCTAGAAACATTTACTCTGATTTCTCAATCTTTTTCCTAAGGCCAGTTTTCACAATGAGGCAAAATGCAGAGAAAAATGCTCTTGGAGCCAGTTCTACCAAACAGATATTTAATTAACATAGTTTCCCTCACTGTGAAATTCTGATTTCCAAACACACTACATGCATTACGAATTCGAAAAAACATTCATTACTGAGTTGTGAGCATGTGGTTTAATGATCTTTCAATCACCTTACAAGGCATATTTACACCTAGAAACATTTAATCTGATTTTGCAGCTTTTTCCTAAGGCCAGTTTCGAAAATGAGGCAGAATGTGCAGGAGAATTAACTTTGCGCAAGTTCTACAAAAGAGAAATGTAATTTACATAGTTTTCTTCAAAGTAATATTCCGTGTTCCGAACACATTTCATGCATCATTGATTCGACAAACATTAATTATAGAGTTGAGATCATGTGGATTATAGAACTTTCATCCACCAAACAAGGCATATTTACACCTAGAAACATTTATGGTGATTTCATAGGTTTTCCTAAAGCCAGTTTTGAAAATGAGGCAGAATGCGCGGATAAATATACTTGGGGCGAGTTCTACCAAAGAGACATGTAACGGTACACTTTCACTCACTGTGACATTCCATGTTTCGAACACGTTACATGTTATACGGTTTCGACAAACATTGATTACTAAGTTGTGGGCTTGTGGATTAATGATCTTTTATTCACCATATAGGGCATATTTATACCTAGAATCATTTACAATTATTTTGCATCATTTGTCTTAGGCCAGCTTCAAAAATGAGGCAGAATGCCCAGAAAAATACACTTGGAGCGAGTTCTACCCAATTGACATGCACGGTACACTTTTTCTCACCGTGACATTCCATGTTCTGAACACGCTATATGCATCACAGATTCGACAAACATTCATTACAGAGTTGTGAGCATGTGGATTTCAGAACTTTCATCCACCATACAATGGATTTTTACACGTAGAATTCTTTACAGTGATTTCGCAGCTTTTCCTAAAGCCAATTTCTAAAATGGGGCTGAATGCAGAGAAAAATACTCTCGGTGCGAGTTCTACCCAAGATGCATGTAATTTACATAATTTCCCACACTGTGACATCCCGTGATCCGAAAACTCTACATGCATTATGAATTCGACGCATTGATTAGGGTGTTGTGAGCATGTGGATTACCGGACATTGATTCACGATACAGGGCATATTTACACCTAGATATTTTACCCTGATTTCACAGGATTTCCTTAAAGCCGTGAAAGGGTGAATGTGCCAGAAAAATACTCTTGGAATTATTTCTACCAAAATAGACATGCTCATTACATAGTATCCTTCAAAGTAACATGTTATGTGTCGAAAACGCTACATGATCCCGAATCGACAAACATTCATTATGAGTTATGAGCATTGTGGATAACGGTCTTTAATCCACCATAGAGGCTATACACAGATAGAAACATTTACTATGATTCTCATCTTTTCCTAAGGCCAGTTTCCAAAATGAGGGCGGAATGAACAGAAATGTCCTGTTGGAGAGAGTTCCTAACCAAAAGATATATAATTTACATTTACTTCCCTCACCATGACATCCGTGTTCTGAACACACTACATGCCTTTACGAATTCGACAAAGATTCATTACGGAATTGAGCATGTGGATAACGATCTTTTCAATCACCATACAAGCATATTACACCTAGATACTTTTTACTGTGATTTCGCAGGTTTTTTACCAAGGCCCAGTTTCGAAAAAGCTGACTGATGGCGCAGTAAAAATCCTCTTGGAGCGAGTTCTAACCAAGAGACATGTAATTTACATACTTTCCCACACTGTGATATCCCATGCTTCGATTACGCTACATGCACCACGATTTGACAAACATTCATTACTGAGATATGAACATGTGGATTAACGATCTTTCAACCACCATACAAGGCATATTTACACCTAGAAAAATTTTCTCTGATTATCCTCATTTTTTCTAGGGCCAGTTAATAAAATGAGGCAGAATGCACTGAAAAATACTCTTGGAGCGAGTTGTTCCCAGTAGACACGTACGGTACACTTTCACTCACCGTGAGATTCCATATTCTGGAAACAATACATACATTACCGATTTGATAAACATTCATTACTGAGTTATGAGCATGAGGATTACAGAACTTTCATCCACCATAAAAGGCATAATTTCACCTAGAAAGAATTACATTGATTTATCAGGTTTTACCTAAACCCAGTCTAGAAAATGAAGCAGAATAGACAGAAAATCCTCTAGGTGCGAGTTCTACAAAATAGACATTGAACTTACATAGTTTCGCTCACCGTAACATTCCCTGTTCCAAACACACTATATGCATCACAGATTCGACAAACATTCATTACAGTGTTGTGAGCATTTGGATAAAAGAACTTTCATCCACCGAAGAAGGCATATTTACACCTAGAAGCATTTACGGTGATTTCACATGTATTCCTAATGCCACTTTCGAAAATGGGGCAGAATGCACAGAAAAATACTCTTGGAGCGAGTTCTACCCAAGGAATATGTAATTTACATAGTTTCACACACAGTGACATTCCGTGTTTTAAATACGCTACAAGCATCCCGGATTGACAAACATTAATTACTGAGTTGTGAGCATGTGGATTACCGAACGTTCATCCACCATACAAGCCATATTTACACCAAGAACATTTACTCCAATTTCACAAATATTTCCTAAGGTCAGATTCGAAAATGAGGCAGATTGCACAGAAAAATCCTCTTGGAACATGTTCTATACAATAGATATTTAATTTACAAAGATTCCCTTGCTGTGACATTCCATGTTCCAAAAACGTTACATGCATCACGGATTTGAAAAACATTCATTACAGAGTTTTTAGCATGTGGATAACCGAACTTTCCTTCACCATACAAGGCATATTTACACTTAGAAACATTTACTCTGATTTCCCAGCTTTTTTTTTAGGCCAGTTTCGAAAATGAGGCAGAATGTTCAGAAAAATCATCTTGATGCAAGTCCTAAAAAGTAGACATGTAGCTTACTTAGTTTTCCTCACCGTAACATTCCGTGTTCTGAACACGTTACATGAATCACGGATTCGACAAACATTCATTACTGAGTTATGAGCATGTGGATTAACGGTCTTTCATCCACCATAGAAGGCATATACACACCTAGAAACATTTACTCTGATTTCTCAACTTTTTCCTAAGGCCAGTTTTCACAATGAGGCAAAATGCAGAGAAAAATGCTCTTGGAGCCAGTTCTACCAAACAGATATTTAATTAACATAGTTTCCCTCACTGTGAAATTCTGATTTCCAAACACACTACATGCATTACGAATTCGAAAAAACATTCATTACTGAGTTGTGAGCATGTGGTTTAATGATCTTTCAATCACCTTACAAGGCATATTTACACCTAGAAACATTTAATCTGATTTTGCAGCTTTTTCCTAAGGCCAGTTTCGAAAATGAGGCAGAATGTGCAGGAGAATTAACTTTGCGCAAGTTCTACAAAAGAGAAATATAATTTACATAGTTTTCTTCAAAGTAATATTCCGTGTTCCGAACACATTTCATGCATCATTGATTCGACAAACATTAATTATAGAGTTGAGATCATGTGGATTATAGAACTTTCATCCACCAAACAAGGCATATTTACACCTAGAAACATTTATGGTGATTTCATAGGTTTTCCTAAAGCCAGTTTTGAAAATGAGGCAGAATGCGCGGATAAATATACTTGGGGCGAGTTCTACCAAAGAGACATGTACGGTACACTTTCACTCACTGTGACATTCCATGTTTCGAACACGTTACATGTTATACGGTTTCGACAAACATTGATTACTAAGTTGTGGGCTTGTGGATTAATGATCTTTTATTCACCATATAGGGCATATTTATACCTAGAATCATTTACAATTATTTTGCATCATTTGTCTTAGGCCAGCTTCAAAAATGAGGCAGAATGCCCAGAAAAATACACTTGGAGCGAGTTCTACCCAATTGACATGCACGGTACACTTTTTCTCACCGTGACATTCCATGATCTGAACACGCTATATGCATCACAGATTCGACAAACATTCATTACAGAGTTGTGAGCATGTGGATTTCAGAACTTTCATCCACCATACAATGTATTTTTACACGTAGAATTCTTTACAGTGATTTCGCAGCTTTTCCTAAAGCCAATTTCTAAAATGGGGCTGAATGCAGAGAAAAATACTCTCGGTGCGAGTTCTACCCAAGATGCATGTAATTTACATAATTTCCCACACTGTGACATCCCGTGATCCGAAAACTCTACATGCATTATGAATTCGACGCATTGATTAGGGTGTTGTGAGCATGTGGATTACCGGACATTGATTCACGATACAGGGCATATTTACACCTAGATATTTTACCCTGATTTCACAGGATTTTCCTAAAGCCAGTTTTGAAAATGAGGCTGAATGTGCAGAAAAATACTCTTGGAGTTATTTCTACCCAATAGACATGTCATTTACATAGTTTCCTTCACCGTGACAGTTCGTGTGTCGAAAACGCTACATGCATCCCGGATTCGACAAACATTCATTACTGAGTTATGAGCATGTGGATTAACGGTCTTTCATCCACCATAGAAGGCCTATACACAGCTAGAAACATTTACTCTGATTTCTCATCTTTTTCCTAAGGCCAGTTTCCAAAATGAGGCAGAATGCACAGAAAGTCCTGTTGGAGCGAGTCCTAACCAAAAGATATATAATTTACATACTTTCCCTCACCGTGACATTCCGTGTTCTGAACACAATACATGCTTTACGAATTCGACAAAGATTCATTACGGAATTCTGAGCATGTGGATTAACGATCTTTCAATCACCATACAAGGCATATTTACACCTAGATACTTTTACTGTGATTTCGCAGGTTTTTACCAAGGCCAGTTTCGAAAAAGCTGCCGAATGCGCAGAAAAATCCTCTTGGAGCGAGTTCTAACCAAGAGACATGTAATTTACATACTTTCCCACACTGTGATATCCCATGCTTCGATTACGCTACATGCACCACGATTTTGACAAACATTCATTACTGAGATATGAACATGTGGATTAACGATCTTTCAACCACCATACAAGGCATATTTACACCTAGAAAAATTTTCTCTGATTTATCCTCTTTTTTCTAGGGCCAGTTAATAAAATGAGGCAGAATGCACTGAAAAATACTCTTGGAGCGAGTTGTTCCCAGTAGACACGTACGGTACACTTTCACTCACCGTGAGATTCCATATTCTGGAAACAATACATACATTACCGATTTGATAAACATTCATTACTGAGTTATGAGCATGAGGATTACAGAACTTTCATCCACCATAAAAGGCATAATTTCACCTAGAAAGAATTACATTGATTTATCAGGTTTTACCTAAACCCAGTCTAGAAAATGAAGCAGAATAGACAGAAAATCCTCTAGGTGCGAGTTCTACAAAATAGACATTGAACTTACATAGTTTCGCTCACCGTAACATTCCCTGTTCCAAACACACTATATGCATCACAGATTCGACAAACATTCATTACAGTGTTGTGAGCATTTGGATAAAAGAACTTTCATCCACCGAAGAAGGCATATTTACACCTAGAAGCATTTACGGTGATTTCACATGTATTCCTAATGCCACTTTCGAAAATGGGGCAGAATGCACAGAAAAATACTCTTGGAGCGAGTTCTACCCAAGGAATATGTAATTTACATAGTTTCACACACAGTGACATTCCGTGTTTTAAATACGCTACAAGCATCCCGGATTGACAAACATTAATTACTGAGTTGTGAGCATGTGGATTACCGAACGTTCATCCACCATACAAGCCATATTTACACCAAGAACATTTACTCCAATTTCACAAATATTTCCTAAGGTCAGATTCGAAAATGAGGCAGATTGCACAGAAAAATCCTCTTGGAACATGTTCTATACAATAGATATTTAATTTACAAAGATTCCCTTGCTGTGACATTCCATGTTCCAAAAACGTTACATGCATCACGGATTTGAAAAACATTCATTACAGAGTTTTTAGCATGTGGATAACCGAACTTTCCTTCACCATACAAGGCATATTTACACTTAGAAACATTTACTCTGATTTCCCAGCTTTTTTTTAAGGCCAGTTTCGAAAATGAGGCAGAATGTTCAGAAAAATCATCTTGATGCAAGTCCTAAAAAGTAGACATGTAGCTTACTTAGTTTTCCTCACCGTAACATTCCGTGTTCTGAACACGTTACATGAATCACGGATTCGACAAACATTCATTACTGAGTTATGAGCATGTGGATTAACGGTCTTTCATCCACCATAGAAGGCATATACACACCTAGAAACATTTACTCTGATTTCTCAACTTTTTCCTAAGGCCAGTTTTCACAATGAGGCAAAATGCAGAGAAAAATGCTCTTGGAGCCAGTTCTACCAAACAGATATTTAATTAACATAGTTTCCCTCACTGTGAAATTCTGATTTCCAAACACACTACATGCATTACGAATTCGAAAAAACATTCATTACTGAGTTGTGAGCATGTGGTTTAATGATCTTTCAATCACCTTACAAGGCATATTTACACCTAGAAACATTTAATCTGATTTTGCAGCTTTTTCCTAAGGCCAGTTTCGAAAATGAGGCAGAATGTGCAGGAGAATTAACTTTGCGCAAGTTCTACAAAAGAGAAATATAATTTACATAGTTTTCTTCAAAGTAATATTCCGTGTTCCGAACACATTTCATGCATCATTGATTCGACAAACATTAATTATAGAGTTGAGATCATGTGGATTATAGAACTTTCATCCACCAAACAAGGCATATTTACACCTAGAAACATTTATGGTGATTTCATAGGTTTTCCTAAAGCCAGTTTTGAAAATGAGGCAGAATGCGCGGATAAATATACTTGGGGCGAGTTCTACCAAAGAGACATGTACGGTACACTTTCACTCACTGTGACATTCCATGTTTCGAACACGTTACATGTTATACGGTTTCGACAAACATTGATTACTAAGTTGTGGGCTTGTGGATTAATGATCTTTTATTCACCATATAGGGCATATTTATACCTAGAATCATTTACAATTATTTTGCATCATTTGTCTTAGGCCAGCTTCAAAAATGAGGCAGAATGCCCAGAAAAATACACTTGGAGCGAGTTCTACCCAATTGACATGCACGGTTCACTTTTTCTCACCGTGACATTCCATGATCTGAACACGCTATATGCATCACAGATTCGACAAACATTCATTACAGAGTTGTGAGCATGTGGATTTCAGAACTTTCATCCACCATACAATGTATTTTTACACGTAGAATTCTTTACAGTGATTTCGCAGCTTTTCCTAAAGCCAATTTCTAAAATGGGGCTGAATGCAGAGAAAAATACTCTCGGTGCGAGTTCTACCCAAGATGCATGTAATTTACATAATTTCCCACACTGTGACATCCCGTGATCCGAAAACTCTACATGCATTATGAATTCGACGCATTGATTAGGGTGTTGTGAGCATGTGGATTACCGGACATTGATTCACGATACAGGGCATATTTACACCTAGATATTTTACCCTGATTTCACAGGATTTTCCTAAAGCCAGTTTTGAAAATGAGGCTGAATGTGCAGAAAAATACTCTTGGAGTTATTTCTACCCAATAGACATGTCATTTACATAGTTTCCTTCACCGTGACAGTTCGTGTGTCGAAAACGCTACATGCATCCCGGATTCGACAAACATTCATTACTGAGTTATGAGCATGTGGATTAACGGTCTTTCATCCACCATAGAAGGCCTATACACAGCTAGAAACATTTACTCTGATTTCTCATCTTTTTCCTAAGGCCAGTTTCCAAAATGAGGCAGAATGCACAGAAAAGTCCTGTTGGAGCGAGTCCTAACCAAAAGATATATAATTTACATACTTTCCCTCACCGTGACATTCCGTGTTCTGAACACAATACATGCTTTACGAATTCGACAAAGATTCATTACGGAATTCTGAGCATGTGGATTAACGATCTTTCAATCACCATACAAGGCATATTTACACCTAGATACTTTTACTGTGATTTCGCAGGTTTTTACCAAGGCCAGTTTCGAAAAAGCTGCCGAATGCGCAGAAAAATCCTCTTGGAGCGAGTTCTAACCAAGAGACATGTAATTTACATACTTTCCCACACTGTGATATCCCATGCTTCGATTACGCTACATGCACCACGATTTTGACAAACATTCATTACTGAGATATGAACATGTGGATTAACGATCTTTCAACCACCATACAAGGCATATTTACACCTAGAAAAATTTTCTCTGATTTATCCTCTTTTTTCTAGGGCCAGTTAATAAAATGAGGCCGAATGCACTGAAAAATACTCTTGGAGCGAGTTGTTCCCAATAGACACGTACGGTACACTTTCACTCACCGTGAGATTCCATATTCTGGAAACAATACATACATTACCGATTTGATAAACATTCATTACTGAGTTATGAGCATGAGGATTACAGAACTTTCATCCACCATAAAAGGCATAATTTCACCTAGAAAGAATTACATTGATTTATCAGGTTTTACCTAAACCCAGTCTAGAAAATGAAGCAGAATAGACAGAAAATCCTCTAGGTGCGAGTTCTACAAAATAGACATTGAACTTACATAGTTTCGCTCACCGTAACATTCCCTGTTCCAAACACACTATATGCATCACAGATTCGACAAACATTCATTACAGTGTTGTGAGCATTTGGATAAAAGAACTTTCATCCACCGAAGAAGGCATATTTACACCTAGAAGCATTTACGGTGATTTCACATGTATTCCTAATGCCACTTTCGAAAATGGGGCAGAATGCACAGAAAAATACTCTTGGAGCGAGTTCTACCCAAGGAATATGTAATTTACATAGTTTCACACACAGTGACATTCCGTGTTTTAAATACGCTACAAGCATCCCGGATTGACAAACATTAATTACTGAGTTGTGAGCATGTGGATTACCGAACGTTCATCCACCATACAAGCCATATTTACACCAAGAACATTTACTCCAATTTCACAAATATTTCCTAAGGTCAGATTCGAAAATGAGGCAGATTGCACAGAAAAATCCTCTTGGAACATGTTCTATACAATAGATATTTAATTTACAAAGATTCCCTTGCTGTGACATTCCATGTTCCAAAAACGTTACATGCATCACGGATTTGAAAAACATTCATTACAGAGTTTTTAGCATGTGGATAACCGAACTTTCCTTCACCATACAAGGCATATTTACACTTAGAAACATTTACTCTGATTTCCCAGCTTTTTTTTAGGCCAGTTTCGAAAATGAGGCAGAATGTTCAGAAAAATCATCTTGATGCAAGTCCTAAAAATAGACATGTAGCTTACTTAGTTTTCCTCACCGTAACATTCCGTGTTCTGAACACGTTACATGAATCACGGATTCGACAAACATTCATTACTGAGTTATGAGCATGTGGATTAACGGTCTTTCATCCACCATAGAAGGCATATACACACCTAGAAACATTTACTCTGATTTCTCAACTTTTTCCTAAGGCCAGTTTTCACAATGAGGCAAAATGCAGAGAAAAATGCTCTTGGAGCCAGTTCTACCAAACAGATATTTAATTAACATAGTTTCCCTCACTGTGAAATTCTGATTTCCAAACACACTACATGCATTACGAATTCGAAAAAACATTCATACTGAGTTGTGAGCATGTGGTTTAATGATCTTTCAATCACCTTACAAGGCATATTTACACCTAGAAACATTTAATCTGATTTTGCAGCTTTTTCCTAAGGCCAGTTTCGAAAATGAGGCAGAATGTGCAGGAGAATTAACTTTGCGCAAGTTCTACAAAAGAGAAATATAATTTACATAGTTTTCTTCAAAGTAATATTCCGTGTTCCGAACACATTTCATGCATCATTGATTCGACAAACATTAATTATAGAGTTGAGATCATGTGGATTATAGAACTTTCATCCACCAAACAAGGCATATTTACACCTAGAAACATTTATGGTGATTTCATAGGTTTTCCTAAAGCCAGTTTTGAAAATGAGGCAGAATGCGCGGATAAATATACTTGGGGCGAGTTCTACCAAAGAGACATGTACGGTACACTTTCACTCACTGTGACATTCCATGTTTCGAACACGTTACATGTTATACGGTTTCGACAAACATTGATTACTAAGTTGTGGGCTTGTGGATTAATGATCTTTTATTCACCATATAGGGCATATTTATACCTAGAATCATTTACAATTATTTTGCATCATTTGTCTTAGGCCAGCTTCAAAAATGAGGCAGAATGCCCAGAAAAATACACTTGGAGCGAGTTCTACCCAATTGACATGCACGGTTCACTTTTTCTCACCGTGACATTCCATGATCTGAACACGCTATATGCATCACAGATTCGACAAACATTCATTACAGAGTTGTGAGCATGTGGATTTCAGAACTTTCATCCACCATACAATGTATTTTTACACGTAGAATTCTTTACAGTGATTTCGCAGCTTTTCCTAAAGCCAATTTCTAAAATGGGGCTGAATGCAGAGAAAAATACTCTCGGTGCGAGTTCTACCCAAGATGCATGTAATTTACATAATTTCCCACACTGTGACATCCCGTGATCCGAAAACTCTACATGCATTATGAATTCGACGCATTGATTAGGGTGTTGTGAGCATGTGGATTACCGGACATTGATTCACGATACAGGGCATATTTACACCTAGATATTTTACCCTGATTTCACAGGATTTTCCTAAAGCCAGTTTTGAAAATGAGGCTGAATGTGCAGAAAAATACTCTTGGAGTTATTTCTACCCAATAGACATGTCATTTACATAGTTTCCTTCACCGTGACAGTTCGTGTGTCGAAAACGCTACATGCATCCCGGATTCGACAAACATTCATTACTGAGTTATGAGCATGTGGATTAACGGTCTTTCATCCACCATAGAAGGCCTATACACAGCTAGAAACATTTACTCTGATTTCTCATCTTTTTCCTAAGGCCAGTTTCCAAAATGAGGCAGAATGCACAGAAAAGTCCTGTTGGAGCGAGTCCTAACCAAAAGATATATAATTTACATACTTTCCCTCACCGTGACATTCCGTGTTCTGAACACAATACATGCTTTACGAATTCGACAAAGATTCATTACGGAATTCTGAGCATGTGGATTAACGATCTTTCAATCACCATACAAGGCATATTTACACCTAGATACTTTTACTGTGATTTCGCAGGTTTTTACCAAGGCCAGTTTCGAAAAAGCTGCCGAATGCGCAGAAAAATCCTCTTGGAGCGAGTTCTAACCAAGAGACATGTAATTTACATACTTTCCCACACTGTGATATCCCATGCTTCGATTACGCTACATGCACCACGATTTTGACAAACATTCATTACTGAGATATGAACATGTGGATTAACGATCTTTCAACCACCATACAAGGCATATTTACACCTAGAAAAATTTTCTCTGATTTATCCTCTTTTTTCTAGGGCCAGTTAATAAAATGAGGCCGAATGCACTGAAAAATACTCTTGGAGCGAGTTGTTCCCAATAGACACGTACGGTACACTTTCACTCACCGTGAGATTCCATATTCTGGAAACAATACATACATTACCGATTTGATAAACATTCATTACTGAGTTATGAGCATGAGGATTACAGAACTTTCATCCACCATAAAAGGCATAATTTCACCTAGAAAGAATTACATTGATTTATCAGGTTTTACCTAAACCCAGTCTAGAAAATGAAGCAGAATAGACAGAAAATCCTCTAGGTGCGAGTTCTACAAAATAGACATTGAACTTACATAGTTTCGCTCACCGTGACATTCCCTGTTCCAAACACACTATATGCATCACAGATTCGACAAACATTCATTACAGTGTTGTGAGCATTTGGATAAAAGAACTTTCATCCACCGAAGAAGGCATATTTACACCTAGAAGCATTTACGGTGATTTCACATGTATTCCTAATGCCACTTTCGAAAATGGGGCAGAATGCACAGAAAAATACTCTTGGAGCGAGTTCTACCCAAGGAATATGTAATTTACATAGTTTCACACACAGTGACATTCCGTGTTTTAAATACGCTACAAGCATCCCGGATTGACAAACATTAATTACTGAGTTGTGAGCATGTGGATTACCGAACGTTCATCCACCATACAAGCCATATTTACACCAAGAACATTTACTCCAATTTCACAAATATTTCCTAAGGTCAGATTCGAAAATGAGGCAGATTGCACAGAAAAATCCTCTTGGAACATGTTCTATACAATAGATATTTAATTTACAAAGATTCCCTTGCTGTGACATTCCATGTTCCAAAAACGTTACATGCATCACGGATTTGAAAAACATTCATTACAGAGTTTTTAGCATGTGGATAACCGAACTTTCCTTCACCATACAAGGCATATTTACACTTAGAAACATTTACTCTGATTTCCCAGCTTTTTTTTAGGCCAGTTTCGAAAATGAGGCAGAATGTTCAGAAAATCATCTTGATGCAAGTCCTAAAAATAGACATGTAGCTTACTTAGTTTTCCTCACCGTAACATTCCGTGTTCTGAACACGTTACATGAATCACGGATTCGACAAACATTCATTACTGAGTTATGAGCATGTGGATTAACGGTCTTTCATCCACCATAGAAGGCATATACACACCTAGAAACATTTACTCTGATTTCTCATCTTTTTCCTAAGGCCAGTTTTCACAATGAGGCAAAATGCAGAGAAAAATGCTCTTGGAGCCAGTTCTACCAAACAGATATTTAATTAACATAGTTTCCCTCACTGTGAAATTCTGATTTCCAAACACACTACATGCATTACGAATTCGAAAAAACATTCATACTGAGTTGTGAGCATGTGGTTTAATGATCTTTCAATCACCTTACAAGGCATATTTACACCTAGAAACATTTAATCTGATTTTGCAGCTTTTTCCTAAGGCCAGTTTCGAAAATGAGGCAGAATGTGCAGGAGAATTAACTTTGCGCAAGTTCTACAAAAGAGAAATATAATTTACATAGTTTTCTTCAAAGTAATATTCCGTGTTCCGAACACATTTCATGCATCATTGATTCGACAAACATTAATTATAGAGTTGAGATCATGTGGATTATAGAACTTTCATCCACCAAACAAGGCATATTTACACCTAGAAACATTTATGGTGATTTCATAGGTTTTCCTAAAGCCAGTTTTGAAAATGAGGCAGAATGCGCGGATAAATATACTTGGGGCGAGTTCTACCAAAGAGACATGTACGGTACACTTTCACTCACTGTGACATTCCATGTTTCGAACACGTTACATGTTATACGGTTTCGACAAACATTGATTACTAAGTTGTGGGCTTGTGGATTAATGATCTTTTATTCACCATATAGGGCATATTTATACCTAGAATCATTTACAATTATTTTGCATCATTTGTCTTAGGCCAGCTTCAAAAATGAGGCAGAATGCCCAGAAAAATACACTTGGAGCGAGTTCTACCCAATTGACATGCACGGTTCACTTTTTCTCACCGTGACATTCCATGATCTGAACACGCTATATGCATCACAGATTCGACAAACATTCATTACAGAGTTGTGAGCATGTGGATTTCAGAACTTTCATCCACCATACAATGTATTTTTACACGTAGAATTACTTTACAGTGATTTCGCAGCTTTTCCTAAAGCCAATTTCTAAAATGGGGCTGAATGCAGAGAAAAATACTCTCGGTGCGAGTTCTACCCAAGATGCATGTAATTTACATAATTTCCCACACTGTGACATCCCGTGATCCGAAAACTCTACATGCATTATGAATTCGACGCATTGATTAGGGTGTTGTGAGCATGTGGATTACCGGACATTGATTCACGATACAGGGCATATTTACACCTAGATATTTTACCCTGATTTCACAGGATTTTCCTAAAGCCAGTTTTGAAAATGAGGCTGAATGTGCAGAAAAATACTCTTGGAGTTATTTCTACCCAATAGACATGTCATTTACATAGTTTCCTTCACCGTGACAGTTCGTGTGTCGAAAACGCTACATGCATCCCGGATTCGACAAACATTCATTACTGAGTTATGAGCATGTGGATTAACGGTCTTTCATCCACCATAGAAGGCCTATACACAGCTAGAAACATTTACTCTGATTTCTCATCTTTTTCCTAAGGCCAGTTTCCAAAATGAGGCAGAATGCACAGAAAAGTCCTGTTGGAGCGAGTCCTAACCAAAAGATATATAATTTACATACTTTCCCTCACCGTGACATTCCGTGTTCTGAACACAATACATGCTTTACGAATTCGACAAAGATTCATTACGGAATTCTGAGCATGTGGATTAACGATCTTTCAATCACCATACAAGGCATATTTACACCTAGATACTTTTACTGTGATTTCGCAGGTTTTTACCAAGGCCAGTTTCGAAAAAGCTGCCGAATGCGCAGAAAAATCCTCTTGGAGCGAGTTCTAACCAAGAGACATGTAATTTACATACTTTCCCACACTGTGATATCCCATGCTTCGATTACGCTACATGCACCACGATTTTGACAAACATTCATTACTGAGATATGAACATGTGGATTAACGATCTTTCAACCACCATACAAGGCATATTTACACCTAGAAAAATTTTCTCTGATTTATCCTCTTTTTTCTAGGGCCAGTTAATATAATGAGGCAGAATGCACTGAAAAATACTCTTGGAGCGAGTTGTTCCCAATAGACACGTACGGTACACTTTCACTCACCGTGAGATTCCATTTTCTGGAAACAATACATACATTACCGATTTGATAAACATTCATTACTGAGTTATGAGCATGAGGATTACAGAACTTTCATCCACCATAAAGGCATAATTTCACCTAGAAAGAATTACATTGATTTATCAGGTTTTACCTAAACCCAGTCTAGAAAATGAAGCAGAATAGACAGAAAATCCTCTAGGTGCGAGTTCTACAAAATAGACATTGAACTTACATAGTTTCGCTCACCGTGACATTCCCTGTTCCAAACACACTATATGCATCACAGATTCGACAAACATTCATTACAGTGTTGTGAGCATTTGGATAAAAGAACTTTCATCCACCGAAGAAGGCATATTTACACCTAGAAGCATTTACGGTGATTTCACATGTATTCCTAATGCCACTTTCGAAAATGGGGCAGAATGCACAGAAAAATACTCTTGGAGCGAGTTCTACCCAAGGAATATGTAATTTACATAGTTTCACACACAGTGACATTCCGTGTTTTAAATACGCTACAAGCATCCCGGATTGACAAACATTAATTACTGAGTTGTGAGCATGTGGATTACCGAACGTTCATCCACCATACAAGCCATATTTACACCAAGAACATTTACTCCAATTTCACAAATATTTCCTAAGGTCAGATTCGAAAATGAGGCAGATTGCACAGAAAAATCCTCTTGGAACATGTTCTATACAATAGATATTTAATTTACAAAGATTCCCTTGCTGTGACATTCCATGTTCCAAAAACGTTACATGCATCACGGATTTGAAAAACATTCATTACAGAGTATTTAGCATGTGGATAACCGAACTTTCCTTCACCATACAAGGCATATTTACACTTAGAAACATTTACTCTGATTTCCCAGCTTTTTCTTAAGGCCAGTTTCGAAAATGAGGCAGAATGTGCAGAAAATTCATCTTGTTTAAGTTCTAAAAATTAGACATGTAATTACTTAGTTTTCCTCATCGTTACATTCCGTGTTCTGAATATACTACATGAATCACGGATTCGACAAACATTCATTACTTAGTTATGAGCATGTGGATTAACGGTCTTTAATCCACCATAGAAGGCATATACACACCTACAAACATTTACTCTGATTTCTCATCTTTTTCCTAAGGCCAGTTTTCACAATGAGGCAAAATGCAGAGAAAAATGCTCTTGGAGCCAGTTCTACCAAACAGATATTTAATTAACATAGTTTCCCTCACTGTGAAATTCTGATTTCCAAACACACTACATGCATTACGAATTCGAAAAAACATTCATACTGAGTTGTGAGCATGTGGTTTAATGATCTTTCAATCACCTTACAAGGCATATTTACACCTAGAAACATTTAATCTGATTTTGCAGCTTTTTCCTAAGGCCAGTTTCGAAAATGAGGCAGAATGTGCAGGAGAATTAACTTTTCGCAAGTTCTACAAAAGAGAAATATAATTTACATAGTTTTCTTCAAAGTAATATTCCGTGTTCCGAACACATTTCTTGCATCATTGATTCGACAAACATTAATTATAGAGTTGAGATCATGTGGATTATAGAACTTTCATCCACCAAACAAGGCATATTTACACCTAGAAACATTTATGGTGATTTCATAGGTTTTCCTAAAGCCAGTTTTGAAAATGAGGCAGAATGCGCGGATAAATATACTTGGGGCGAGTTCTACCAAAGAGACATGTACGGTACACTTTCACTCACTGTGACATTCCATGTTTCGAACACGTTACATGTTATACGGTTTCGACAAACATTGATTACTAAGTTGTGGGCTTGTGGATTAATGATCTTTTATTCACCATATAGGGCATATTTATACCTAGAATCATTTACAATTATTTTGCATCATTTGTCTTAGGCCAGCTTCAAAAATGAGGCAGAATGCCCAGAAAAATACACTTGGAGCGAGTTCTACCCAATTGACATGCACGGTTCACTTTTTCTCACCGTGACATTCCATGTTCTGAACACGCTATATGCATCACAGATTCGACAAACATTCATTACAGAGTTGTGAGCATGTGGATTTCAGAACTTTCATCCACCATACAATGGATTTTTACACGTAGAATACTTTACAGTGATTTCGCAGCTTTTCCTAAAGCCAATTTCTAAAATGGGGCTGAATGCAGAGAAAAATACTCTCGGTGCGAGTTCTACCCAAGATGCATGTAATTTACATAATTTCCCACACTGTGACATCCCGTGATCGGAAAACTCTACATGCATTATGAATTCGACGCATTGATTAGGGTGTTGTGAGCATGTGGATTACCGGACATTGATTCACGATACAGGGCATATTTACACCTAGATATTTTACCCTGATTTCACAGGATTTTCCTAAAGCCAGTTTTGAAAATGAGGCTGAATGTGCAGAAAAATACTCTTGGAGTTATTTCTACCCAATAGACATGTCATTTACATAGTTTCCTTCACCGTGACAGTTCGTGTGTCGAAAACGCTACATGCATCCCGGATTCGACAAACATTCATTACTGAGTTATGAGCATGTGGATTAACGGTCTTTCATCCACCATAGAAGGACCTATACACAGCTAGAAACATTTACTCTGATTTCTCATCTTTTTCCTAAGGCCAGCTTCCAAAATGAGGCAGAATGCACAGAAAAGCCCTGTTGGAGCTAGTCCTAACCAAAAGATATATAATTTACATACTTTCCCTCACCGTGACATTCCGTGTTCTGAACACAATACATGCTTTACGAATTCGACAAAGATTCATTACGGAATTCTGAGCATGTGGATTAACGATCTTTCAATCACCATACAAGGCATATTTACACCTAGATACTTTTACTGTGATTTCGCAGGTTTTTACCAAGGCCAGTTTCGAAAAAGCTGCCGAATGCGCAGAAAATCCTCTTGGAGCGAGTTCTAACCAAGAGACATGTAATTTACATACTTTCCCACACTGTGATATCCCATGCTTCGATTACGCTACATGCACCACGATTTTGACAAACATTCATTACTGAGATATGAACATGTGGATTAACGATCTTTCAACCACCATACAAGGCATATTTACACCTAGAAAATTTTCTCTGATTTATCCTCTTTTTTTCTAGGGCCAGTTAATAAAATGAGGCAGAATGCACTGAAAAATACTCTTGGAGCGAGTTGTTCCCAGTAGACACGTACGGTACACTTTCACTCACCGTGAGATTCCATTATTCTGGAAACAATACATACATTACCGATTTGATAAACATTCATTACTGAGTTATGAGCATGAGGATTACAGAACTTTCATCCACCATAAAGGCATAATTTCACCTAGAAAGAATTACATTGATTTATCAGGTTTTACCTAAACCCAGTCTAGAAAATGAAGCAGAATAGACAGAAAATCCTCTAGGTGCGAGTTCTACAAAATAGACATTGAACTTACATAGTTTCGCTCACCGTAACATTCCCTGTTCCAAACACACTATATGCATCACAGATTCGACAAACATTCATTACAGTGTTGTGAGCATTTGGATAAAAGAACTTTCATCCACCGAAGAAGGCATATTTACACCTAGAAGCATTTACGGTGATTTCACATGTATTCCTAATGCCACTTTCGAAAATGGGCAGAATGCACAGAAAATACTCTTGGAGCGAGTTCTACCCAAGGAATATGTAATTTACATAGTTTCACACACAGTGACATTCCGTGTTTTAAATACGCTACAAGCATCCCGGATTGACAAACATTAATTACTGAGTTGTGAGCATGTGGATTACCGAACGTTCATCCACCATACAAGCCATATTTACACCAAGAACATTTACTCCAATTTCACAAATATTTCCTAAGGTCAGATTCGAAAATGAGGCAGATTGCACAGAAAAATCCTCTTGGAACATGTTCTATACAATAGATATTTAATTTACAAAGATTCCCTTGCTGTGACATTCCATGTTCCAAAAACGTTACATGCATCACGGATTTGAAAAACATTCATTACAGAGTTTTTAGCATGTGGATAACCGAACTTTCCTTCACCATACAAGGCATATTTACACTTAGAA
>NC_045697.1:120449594-120482160 GCF_009834535.1 Camelus ferus | reverse complement strand
TCCAAGAGGATTTTTCTGCGCATTCGGCAGCTTTTTCGAAACTGGCCTTGGTAAAAACCTGCGAAATCACAGTAAAATTATCTAGGTGTAAATATGCCTTGTATGGTGATTGAAAGATCGTTAATCCACATGCTCAGAATTCCGTAATGAATCTTTGTCGAATTCGTAAAGCATGTATTGTGTTCAGAACACGGAATGTCATGGTGAGGGAAAGTATGTAAATTATATATCTTTTGGTTAGGACTCGCTCCAACAGGACATTTCTGTGCATTCCGCCTCATTTTGGAAACTGGCCTTAGGAAAAAGATGAGAAATCAGAGTAAATGTTTCTAGCTGTGTATAGGCCTTCTATGGTGGATGAAAGACCGTTAATCCACATGCTCATAACTCAGTAATGAATGTTTGTCGAATCCGGGATGCATGTAGCGTTTTCGACACATGAACTGTTACTTTGAAGGATACTATGTAAATGACATGTCTATTTGTAGAAATAATTCCAAGAGTATTTTTCTGCACATTCAGCCTCATTTTCAAAACTGGCTTTAGGAAAATCCTGTGAAATCAGGGTAAAATATCTAGGTGTAAATATGCCCTGTATCGTGAATCAATGTCCGGTAATCCACATGCTCACAACACCCTAATCAATGTGTCGAATTCATAATGCATGTAGAGTTTTCGGATCACGGGATGTCACGGTGTGGGAAATTATGTAAATTACATACATCTTGGGTAGAACTCGCACCGAGAGTATTTTTCTCTGCATTCAGCCCCATTTTAGAAAATGGCTTTAGGAAAAGCTGCGAAATCACTGTAAAGAATTCTACTTGTAAAAATACATTGTATGGTGGATGAAAGTTCTGAAATCCACATGCTCACAACTCTGTAATGAATGTTTGTCGAATCTGTGATGCATATAGCGTGTTCAGATCATGGAATGTCACGGTGAGAAAAAGTGAACCGTGCATGTCAATTGGGTAGAACTCGCTCCAAGTGTATTTTTCTGGGCATTCTGCCTCATTTTTGAAGCTGGCCTAAGACAAATGATGCAAAATAATTGTAAATGATTCTAGGTATAAATATGCCCTATATGGTGAATAAAAGATCATTAATCCACAAGCCCACAACTTAGTAATCAATGTTTGTGAAACCGTATAACATGTAACGTGTTCGAAACATGGAATGTCACAGTGAGTGAAAGTGTACCGTACATGTCTCTTTGGTAGAAACTTCGCCCCAAGTATATTTAATCCGCGCATTCTGCCTCATTTTCAAAACTGGCTTTAGGAAAACCTATGAAATCACCATAAAATGTTTCTAGGTGTAAATATGCCTTGTTTGGTGGATGAAAGTTCTATAATCCACATGATCTCAACTCTATAATTAATGTTTGTCGAATCAATGATGCATGAAATGTGTTCGGAACACGGAATATTACTTTGAAGAAAACTATGTAAATTATATTTCTCTTTGTAGAACTTGGCGAAAAGTTAATTCTCCTGAACATTCTGCCTCATTTTAGAAACTGGCCTTAGGAAAAAGCTGCAAAATCAGATTAAATGTTTCTAGGTGTAAATATGCCTTGTAAGGTGATTGAAAGATCATTAAACCACATGCTCACAACTCAGTATGAATGTTTTTTCGAATTCGTAATGCATGTAGTGTGTTTGGAAATCAGAATTTCACAGTGAGGGAAACTATGTTAATTAAATATCTGTTTGGTAGAACTGGCTCCAAGAGCATTTTTCTCTGCATTTTGCCTCATTGTGAAACTGGCCTTAGGAAAAAGTTGAGAAATCAGAGTAAATGTTTTCTAGCTGTGTATATGCTTCTATGGTGGATGAAAGACCGTTAATCCACATGCTCATAACTCAGTAATAATGTTTGTCGAATCCGTGATTCATGTAACGTGTTCAGAACACGGAATGTTACGGTGAGGAAAACTAAGTAAGCTACATGTCTATTTTTTAGGACTTGCATCAAGATGATTTTTCTGAACATTCTGCCTCATTTTCGAAACTGGCCTAAAAAAAAAAGCTGGGAAATCAGAGTAAATGTTTGCTAATGTGTAAATATGCCTTGTATGGTGAAGGAAAGTTTGGTTATCCACATGCTAAAACGCTTTATGAATGTTTTTCAAATCCGTGATGCATGTAACGTTTTTGGAACATGGAATGTCACAGCAAGGGAAGCTTTGTTAAAATTAAATATCTATTGTATAGACATGTTCCAAGAGGATTTTTCTGTGCAATCTGCCCTCATTTTCGAATCTGAGACCTTAGGAAATATTTGTGAAATTGGAGTAATGTTCTTGGTGTAAATATGGCTTGTATGGTGATGAACGTTCGGTAATCCACATGCTCACAACTCAGTAATTAATGTTTGTCAATCCGGAGTGCTTGTAGCGTATTTAAAACACGAATGTCACTGTGGTGTGAAACTATGTAAATTCATATTCCTTGGGGTAGAACTCGCTCCAAGAGTAATTTTTTTTCTGTGCATATTCTTGCCCCATTATTCGAAAGTGGCATTAGGAATACATGTGAAATCACCGTAAATGCTTTCTAGGTGTAAATATGCCTTCTTCGGTGGATGAAAGTTCTTTTATCCAAATGCTCACAACACTGTAATGAATGTTTGTCGAATCTGTGATGCATATAGTGTGTTTGGAACAGGGAATGTTACGGTGAGCGAAACTATGTAAGTTCAATGTCTATTTGTAGAACTCGCACCTAGAGGATTTTCTGTCTATTCTGCTTCATTTTCTAGACTGGGTTTAGGTAAAACCTGATAAATCAATGTAATTCTTTCTAGGTGAAATTATGCCTTTTATGGTGGATGAAAAGTTCTGTAATCCTCATGCTCATAACTCAGTAATGAATGTTTATCAAATCGGTAATGTATGTATTGTTTCCAGAATATGGAATCTCACGGTGAGTGAAAGTGTACCGTACGTGTCTATTGGGAACAACTCGCTCCAAGAGTATTTTTCAGTGCATTCTGCCTCATTTTATTACTGGCCCTAGAAAAAAGAGGGATAAATCAGAGAAAATTTTCTAGGTGTAAATATGCCTTGTATGGTGGTTGAAAGATCGTTAATTCCACATGTTCTATCTCAGTAATGAATGTTTGTCAAAATCGTGGTGCATGTAGCATAATCGAAGCATGGGATATCACAGTGTGGGAAAGTATGCAAATTACATGTCCTTGGTTAGAACTCGCTCCAAGAGGATTTTGCTGCGCATTCGGCAGCTTTTTTCGAACTGGCCTTGGTAAAAACCTGCGAATCACAGTAAAAGTATCTGGGGTGTAAATATGCCTTGTATGGTGATTGAAAGATCGTAAATCCACATGCTCATAACTCAGTAATGAAGGTTTGTCGAATCCGGGATGCATGTAGCGTTTTCGACACAGAAGACGAAATGTCACGTGAAGGAAACTATGTAAATGACATGTCTATTGGGTAGAAATAACTCCAAGAGTATTTTCTCTGCATATTCAGCCTCATTTTCAAAACTGGCTTTAGGAAAATCCTGTGAAATCAGGGTAAAATATCTAGGTGTAAATATGCCCTGTATCGTGAATCAATGTCCGGTAATCCACATGCTCACAACACCCTAATCAATGCGTCGAATTCATAATGCATGTAGAGTTTTCCGATCACGGGATGTCACAGTGTGGGAAATTATGTAAATTACATGCATCTTGGGTAGAACTCGCACCGAGAGTATTTTTCTCTGCATTCAGCCCCATTTTAGAAATTGGCTTTAGGAAAAGCTGCGAAATCACTGTAAAGAATTCTACGTGTAAAAATCCATTGTATGGTGGATGAAAGTTCTGAAATCCACATGCTCACAACTCTGTAATGAATGTTTGTCGAATCTGTGATGCATATAGCGTGTTCAGATCATGGAATGTCACGGTGAGAAAAAGTGAACCGTGCATGTCAATTGGGTAGAACTCGCTCCAAGTGTATTTTTCTGGGCATTCTGCCTCATTTTTGAAGCTGGCCTAAGACAAATGATGCAAAATAATTGTAAATGATTCTAGGTATAAATATGAACTATATGGTGAATAAAAGATCATTAATCCACAAGCCCACAACTTAGTAATCAATGTTTGTCGAAACCGTATAACATGTAACGTGTTCGAAACATGGAATGTCACAGTGAGTGAAAGTGTACCGTACATGTCTCTTTGGTAGAACTCGCCCCAAGCATATTTATCCGCGCATTCTGCCTCATTTTCAAAACTGGCTTTAGGAAAACCTATGAAATCACCATAAATGTTTCTAGGTGTAAATATGCCTTGTTTGGTGGATGAAAGTTCTATAATCCACATGATCTCAACTCTATAATTAATGTTTGTCGAATCAATGATGCATGAAATGTGTTCGGAACACGGAATATTACTTTGAATAAAACTATGTAAATTATATTTCTCTTTTGTAGAACTTGTGCAAAGTTAATTCTCCTGCACATTCTGCCTCATTTTCGAAACTGGCCTTAGGAAAAAGCTGCAAAATCAGATTAAATGTTTCTAGGTGTAAATATGCCTTGTAAGGTGATTGAAAGATCATTAAACCACATGCTCACAACTCAGTATGAATGTTTTTTCGAATTCGTAATGCATGTAGTGTGTTTGGAAATCAGAATTTCACAGTGAGGGAAACTATGTTAATTAAATATCTGTTTGGTAGAACTGGCTCCAAGAGCATTTTTCTCTGCATTTTGCCTCATTGTGAAAACTGGCCTTAGGAAAAAGTTGAGAAATCAGAGTAAATGTTTCTAGCTGTGTATATGCTTTCTATGGTGGATGAAAGACCGTTAATCCACATGCTCATAACTCAGTAATGAATGTTTGTCGAATCCGTGATTCATGTAATGTGTTCAGAACACGGAATGTTACGGTGAGGAAAACTAAGTAAGCTACATGTCTATTTTTAGGACTTGCATCAAGATGATTTTTCTGAACATTCTGCCTCATTTTCGAAACTGGCCTTAGAAAAAAGCTGGGAAATCAGAGTAAATGTTTCTAAGTGTAAATAGTGCCTTGTATGGTGAAGGAAAGTTCGGTTATCCACATGCTAAAAACTCTGTAATGAATGTTTTTCAAATCCGTGATGCA
Source organism: Camelus ferus (assembly GCF_009834535.1). Classification (NCBI taxonomy): domain Eukaryota; kingdom Metazoa; phylum Chordata; class Mammalia; order Artiodactyla; family Camelidae; genus Camelus; species Camelus ferus. The sequence continues at coordinate 120,477,036 of NC_045697.1, read as the reverse complement.
TGTAACGTTTTTGGAACATGGAATGTCACAGCAAGGGAATCTTCGTAAATTAAATATCTATTGTATAGAACATGTTCCAAGAGGATTTTTCTGTGCAATCTGCCTCATTTTCGAATCTGACCTTAGGAAATATTTGTGAAATTGGAGTAAATGTTCTTGGTGTAAATATGGCTTGTATGGTGGATGAACGTTCGGTAATCCACATGCTCACAACTCAGAAATTAATGTTTGTCAATCCGGGATGCTTGTAGCGTATTTAAAACACGGAATGTCACTGTGTGTGAAACTATGTAAATTACATATTCCTTGGGTAGAACTCGCTCCAAGAGTATTTTTCTGTGCATTCTGCCCCATTTTCGAAAGTGGCATTAGGAATACATGTGAAATCACCGTAAATGCTTCTAGGTGTAAATATGCCTTCTTCGGTGGATGAAAGTTCTTTTATCCAAATGCTCACAACACTGTAATGAATGTTTGTCGAATCTGTGATGCATATAGTGTGTTTGGAACAGGGAATGTTACGGTGAGCGAAACTATGTAAGTTCAATGTCTATTTTGTAGAACTCGCACCTAGAGGATTTTCTGTCTATTCTGCTTCATTTTCTAGACTGGGTTTAGGTAAAACCTGATAAATCAATGTAATTCTTTCTAGGTGAAATTATGCCTTTTATGGTGGATGAAAGTTCTGTAATCCTCATGCTCATAACTCAGTAATGAATGTTTATCAAATCGGTAATGTATGTATTGTTTCCAGAATATGGAATCTCACGGTGAGTGAAAGTGTACCGTACGTGTCTACTGGGAACAACTCGCTCCAAGAGTATTTTTCAGTGCATTCTGCCTCATTTTATTAACTGGCCCTAGAAAAAAGAGGATAAATCAGAGAAAATTTTTCTAGGTGTAAATATGCCTTGTATGGTGGTTGAAAGATCGTTAATCCACATGTTCATATCTCAGTAATGAATGTTTGTCAAAATCGTGGTGCATGTAGCGTAATCGAAGCATGGGATATCACAGTGTGGGAAAGTATGTAAATTACATGTCTCTTGGTTAGAACTCGCTCCAAGAGGATTTTTCTGCGCATTCGGCAGCTTTTTCGAAACTGGCCTTGGTAAAAACCTGCGAAATCACAGTAAAAGTATCTAGGTGTAAATATGCCTTGTATGGTGATTGAAAGATCGTTAATCCACATGCTCAGAATTCCGTAATGAATCTTTGTCGAATTCGTAAAGCATGTATTGTGTTCAGAACACGGAATGTCACGGTGAGGGAAAGTATGTAAATTATATATCTTTTGGTTAGGACTCGCTCCAAAAGGACATTTCTGTGCATTCCGCCTCATTTTGGAAACTGGCCTTAGGAAAAAGATGAGAAATCAGAGTAAATGTTTCTAGCTGTGTATAGGCCTTCTATGGTGGATGAAAGACCGTTAATCCACATGCTCATAACTCAGTAATGAATGTTTGTCGAATCCGGGATGCATGTAGCGTTTTCGACACATGAACTGTTACGGTGAAGGATACTATGTAAATGACATGTCTATTTGGAAGAAATAACTCCAAGAGTATTTTTCTGCACATTCAGCCTCATTTTCAAAACTGGCTTTAGGAAAATCCTGTGAAATCAGGGTAAAATATCTAGGTGTAAATATGCCCTGTATCGTGAATCAATGTCCGGTAATCCACATGCTCACAACACCCTAATCAATGCGTCGAATTCATAATGCATGTAGAGTTTTCGGATCACGGGATGTCACAGTGTGGGAAATTATGTAAATTACATACATCTTGGGTAGAACTCGCACCGAGAGTATTTTTCTCTGCATTCAACCCCATTTTAGAAAATGGCTTTAGGAAAAGCTGCGAAATCACTGTAAAGAATTCTACTTGTAAAAATACATTGTATGGTGGATGAAAGTTCTGAAATCCACATGCTCACAACTCTGTAATGAATGTTTGTCGAATCTGTGATGCATATAGCGTGTTCAGATCATGGAATGTCACGGTGAGAAAAAGTGAACCGTGCATGTCAATTGGGTAGAACTCGCTCCAAGTGTATTTTTCTGGGCATTCTGCCTCATTTTTGAAGCTGGCCTAAGACAAATGATGCAAAATAATTGTAAATGATTCTAGGTATAAATATGCCCTATATGGTGAATAAAAGATCATTAATCCACAAGCCCACAACTTAGTAATCAATGTTTGTCGAAACCGTATAACATGTAACGTGTTCGAAACATGGAATGTCACAGTGAGTGAAAGTGTACCGTACATGTCTCTTTGGTAGAACTCGCCCCAAGTATATTTATCCGCGCATTCTGCTTCATTTTCAAAACTGGCTTTAGGAAAACCTATGAAATCACCATAAATGTTTCTAGGTGTAAATATGCCTTGTAAGGTGATTGAAAGATCATTAAACCACATGCTCACAACTCAGTATGAATGTTTTTTCGAATTCGTAATGCATGTAGTGTGTTTGGAAATCAGAATTTCACAGTGAGGGAAACTATGTTAATTAAATATCTGTTTGGTAGAACTGGCTCCAAGAGCATTTTTCTCTGCATTTTGCCTCATTGTGAAAACTGGCCTTAGGAAAAAGTTGAGAAATCAGAGTAAATGTTTCTAGCTGTGTATATGCCTTCTATGGTGGATGAAAGACCGTTAATCCACATGCTCATAACTCAGTAATGAATGTTTGTCGAATCCGTGATTCATGTAATGTGTTCAGAACACGGAATGTTACGGTGAGGAAAACTAAGTAAGCTACATGTCTATTTTTTAGGACTTGCATCAAGATGATTTTTCTGAACATTCTGCCTCATTTTCGAAACTGGCCTTAAGAAAAAGCTGGGAAATCAGAGTAAATGTTTCTAAGTGTAAATATGCCTTGTATGGTGAAGGAAAGTTCGGTTATCCACATGCTAAAAACTCTGTAATGAATGTTTTTCAAATCCGTGATGCATGTAACGTTTTTGGAACATGGAATGTCACAGCAAGGGAATCTTCGTAAATTAAATATCTATTGTATAGAACATGTTCCAAGAGGATTTTTCTGTGCAATCTGCCTCATTTTCGAATCTGACCTTAGGAAATATTTGTGAAATTGGAGTAAATGTTCTTGGTGTAAATATGGCTTGTATGGTGGATGAACGTTCGGTAATCCACATGCTCACAACTCAGTTATTAATGTTTGTCAATCCGGGATGCTTGTAGCGTATTTAAAACACGGAATGTCACTGTGTGTGAAACTATGTAAATTACATATTCCTTGGGTAGAACTCGCTCCAAGAGTATTTTTCTGTGCATTCTGCCCCATTTTCGAAAGTGGCATTAGGAATACATGTGAAATCACCGTAAATGCTTCTAGGTGTAAATATGCCTTCTTCGGTGGATGAAAGTTCTTTTATCCAAATGCTCACAACACTGTAATGAATGTTTGTCGAATCTGTGATGCATATAGTGTGTTTGGAACAGGGAATGTTACGGTGAGCGAAACTATGTAAGTTCAATGTCTATTTTGTAGAACTCGCACCTAGAGGATTTTCTGTCTATTCTGCTTCATTTTCTAGACTGGGTTTAGGTAAAACCTGATAAATCAATGTAATTCTTTCTAGGTGAAATTATGCCTTTTATGGTGGATGAAAGTTCTGTAATCCTCATGCTCATAACTCAGTAATGAATGTTTATCAAATCGGTAATGTATGTATTGTTTCCAGAATATGGAATCTCACGGTGAGTGAAAGTGTACCGTACGTGTCTACTGGGAACAACTCGCTCCAAGAGTATTTTTCAGTGCATTCTGCCTCATTTTATTAACTGGCCCTAGAAAAAAGAGGATAAATCAGAGAAAATTTTTCTAGGTGTAAATATGCCTTGTATGGTGGTTGAAAGATCGTTAATCCACATGTTCATATCTCAGTAATGAATGTTTGTCAAAATCGTGGTGCATGTAGCGTAATCGAAGCATGGGATATCACAGTGTGGGAAAGTATGTAAATTACATGTCTCTTGGTTAGAACTCGCTCCAAGAGGATTTTTCTGCGCATTCGGCAGCTTTTTCGAAACTGGCCTTGGTAAAAACCTGCGAAATCACAGTAAAATTATCTAGGTGTAAATATGCCTTGTATGGTGATTGAAAGATCGTTAATCCACATGCTCAGAATTCCGTAATGAATCTTTGTCGAATTCGTAAAGCATGTATTGTGTTCAGAACACGGAATGTCATGGTGAGGGAAAGTATGTAAATTATATATCTTTTGGTTAGGACTCGCTCCAACAGGACATTTCTGTGCATTCCGCCTCATTTTGGAAACTGGCCTTAGGAAAAAGATGAGAAATCAGAGTAAATGTTTCTAGCTGTGTATAGGCCTTCTATGGTGGATGAAAGACCGTTAATCCACATGCTCATAACTCAGTAATGAATGTTTGTCGAATCCGGGATGCATGTAGCGTTTTCGACACATGAACTGTTACTTTGAAGGATACTATGTAAATGACATGTCTATTTTGTAGAAATAATTCCAAGAGTATTTTTCTGCACATTCAGCCTCATTTTCAAAACTGGCTTTAGGAAAATCCTGTGAAATCAGGGTAAAATATCTAGGTGTAAATATGCCCTGTATCGTGAATCAATGTCCGGTAATCCACATGCTCACAACACCCTAATCAATGTGTCGAATTCATAATGCATGTAGAGTTTTCGGATCACGGGATGTCACGGTGTGGGAAATTATGTAAATTACATACATCTTGGGTAGAACTCGCACCGAGAGTATTTTTCTCTGCATTCAGCCCCATTTTAGAAAATGGCTTTAGGAAAAGCTGCGAAATCACTGTAAAGAATTCTACTTGTAAAAATACATTGTATGGTGGATGAAAGTTCTGAAATCCACATGCTCACAACTCTGTAATGAATGTTTGTCGAATCTGTGATGCATATAGCGTGTTCAGATCATGGAATGTCACGGTGAGAAAAAGTGAACCGTGCATGTCAATTGGGTAGAACTCGCTCCAAGTGTATTTTTCTGGGCATTCTGCCTCATTTTTGAAGCTGGCCTAAGACAAATGATGCAAAATAATTGTAAATGATTCTAGGTATAAATATGCCCTATATGGTGAATAAAAGATCATTAATCCACAAGCCCACAACTTAGTAATCAATGTTTGTTGAAACCGTATAACATGTAACGTGTTCGAAACATGGAATGTCACAGTGAGTGAAAGTGTACCGTACATGTCTCTTTGGTAGAACTCGCCCCAAGTATATTTATCCGCGCATTCTGCCTCATTTTCAAAACTGGCTTTAGGAAAACCTATGAAATCACCATAAATGTTTCTAGGTGTAAATATGCCTTGTTTGGTGGATGAAAGTTCTATAATCCACATGATCTCAACTCTATAATTAATGTTTGTCGAATCAATGATGCATGAAATGTGTTCGGAACACGGAATATTACTTTGAAGAAAACTATGTAAATTATATTTCTCTTTTGTAGAACTTGCGAAAAGTTAATTCTCCTGAACATTCTGCCTCATTTTAGAAACTGGCCTTAGGAAAAAGCTGCAAAATCAGATTAAATGTTTCTAGGTGTAAATATGCCTTGTAAGGTGATTGAAAGATCATTAAACCACATGCTCACAACTCAGTATGAATGTTTTTTCGAATTCGTAATGCATGTAGTGTGTTTGGAAATCAGAATTTCACAGTGAGGGAAACTATGTTAATTAAATATCTGTTTGGTAGAACTGGCTCCAAGAGCATTTTTCTCTGCATTTTGCCTCATTGTGAAAACTGGCCTTAGGAAAAAGTTGAGAAATCAGAGTAAATGTTTCTAGCTGTGTATATGCCTTCTATGGTGGATGAAAGACCGTTAATCCACATGCTCATAACTCAGTAATGAATGTTTGTCGAATCCGTGATTCATGTAACGTGTTCAGAACAAGGAATGTTACGGTGAGGAAAACTAAGTAAGCTACATGTCTATTTTTTAGGACTTGCATCAAGATGATTTTTCTGAACATTCTGCCTCATTTTCGAAACTGGCCTAAAAAAAAAGCTGGGAAATCAGAGTAAATGTTTCTAAGTGTAAATATGCCTTGTATGGTGAAGGAAAGTTTGGTTATCCACATGCTAAAAACTCTTTAATGAATGTTTTTCAAATCCGTGATGCATGTAACGTTTTTGGAACATGGAATGTCACAGCAAGGGAATCTTTGTAAATTAAATATCTATTGTATAGAACATGTTCCAAGAGGATTTTTCTGTGCAATCTGCCTCATTTTCGAATCTGACCTTAGGAAATATTTGTGAAATTGGAGTAAATGTTCTTGGTGTAAATATGGCTTGTATGGTGGATGAACGTTCGGTAATCCACATGCTCACAACTCAGTAATTAATGTTTGTCAATCCGGGATGCTTGTAGCGTATTTAAAACACGGAATGTCACTGTGTGTGAAACTATGTAAATTACATATTCCTTGGGTAGAACTCGCTCCAAGAGTATTTTTCTGTGCATTCTGCCCCATTTTCGAAAGTGGCATTAGGAATACATGTGAAATCACCGTAAATGCTTCTAGGTGTAAATATGCCTTCTTCGGTGGATGAAAGTTCTTTTATCCAAATGCTCACAACACTGTAATGAATGTTTGTCGAATCTGTGATGCATATAGTGTGTTTGGAACAGGGAATGTTACGGTGAGCGAAACTATGTAAGTTCAATGTCTATTTTGTAGAACTCGCACCTAGAGGATTTTCTGTCTATTCTGCTTCATTTTCTAGACTGGGTTTAGGTAAAACCTGATAAATCAATGTAATTCTTTCTAGGTGAAATTATGCCTTTTATGGTGGATGAAAGTTCTGTAATCCTCATGCTCATAACTCAGTAATGAATGTTTATCAAATCGGTAATGTATGTATTGTTTCCAGAAAATGGAATCACACGGTGAGTGAAAGTGTACCGTACGTGTCTATTGGGAACAACTCGCTCCAAGAGTATTTTTCAGTGCATTCTGCCTCATTTTATTAACTGGCCCTAGAAAAAAGAGGATAAATCAGAGAAAATTTTTCTAGGTGTAAATATGCCTTGTATGGTGGTTGAAAGATCGTTAATCCACATGTTCATATCTCAGTAATGAATGTTTGTCAAAATCGTGGTGCATGTAGCATAATCGAAGCATGGGATATCACAGTGTGGGAAAGTATGCAAATTACATGTCTCTTGGTTAGAACTCGCTCCAAGAGGATTTTGCTGCGCATTCGGCAGCTTTTTCGAAACTGGCCTTGGTAAAAACCTGCGAAATCACAGTAAAAGTATCTGGGTGTAAATATGCCTTGTATGGTGATTGAAAGATCGTAAATCCACATGCTCATAACTCAGTAATGAATGTTTGTCGAATCCGGGATGCATGTAGCGTTTTCGACACACGAAATGTCACGGTGAAGGAAACTATGTAAATGACATGTCTATTGGGTAGAAATAACTCCAAGAGTATTTTTCTGCATATTCAGCCTCATTTTCAAAACTGGCTTTAGGAAAATCCTGTGAAATCAGGGTAAAATATCTAGGTGTAAATATGCCCTGTATCGTGAATCAAAGTCCGGTTATCCACATGCTCACAACACCCTAATCAATGCGTCGAATTCATAATGCATGTAGAGTTTTCGGATCACGGGATGTCACAGTGTGGGAAATTATGTAAATTACATGCATCTTGGGTAGAACTCGCACCGAGAGTATTTTTCTCTGCATTCAGCCCCATTTTAGAAATTGGCTTTAGGAAAAGCTGCGAAATCACTGTAAAGAATTCTACGTGTAAAAATACATTGTATGGTGGATGAAAGTTCTGAAATCCACATGCTCACAACTCTGTAATGAATGTTTGTCGAATCTGTGATGCATATAGCGTGTTCAGAACATGGAATGTCACGGTGAGAAAAAGTGTACCGTGCATGTCAATTGGGTAGAACTCGCTCCAAGTGTATTTTTCTGGGCATTCTGCCTCATTTTTGAAGCTGGCCTAAGACAAATGATGCAAAATAATTGTAAATGATTCTAGGTATAAATATGCCCTATATGGTGAATAAAAGATCATTAATCCACAAGCCCACAACTTAGTAATCAATGTTTGTCGAAACCGTATAACATGTAACGTGTTCGAAACATGGAATGTCACAGTGAGTGAAAGTGTACCGTACATGTCTCTTTGGTAGAACTCGCCCCAATTATATTTATCCGCGCATTCTGCCTCATTTTCAAAACTGGCTTTAGGAAAACCTATGAAATCACCATAAATGTTTCTAGGTGTAAATATGCCTTGTTTGGTGGATGAAAGTTCTATAATCCACATGATCTCAACTCTATAATTAATGTTTGTCGAATCAATGATGCATGAAATGTGTTCGGAACACGGAATATTACTTTGAAGAAAACTATGTAAATTACATTTCTCTTTTGTAGAACTTGCGCAAAGTTAATTCTCCTGCACATTCTGCCTCATTTTCGAAACTGGCCTTAGGAAAAAGCTGCAAAATCAGATTAAATGTTTCTAGGTGTAAATATGCCTTGTAAGGTGATTGAAAGATCATTAAACCACATGCTCACAACTCAGTAATGAATGTTTTTTCGAATTCGTAATGCATGTAGTGTGTTTGGAAATCAGAATTTCACAGTGAGGGAAACTATGTTAATTAAATATCTGTTTGGTAGAACTGGCTCCAAGAGCATTTTTCTCTGCATTTTGCCTCATTGTGAAAACTGGCCTTAGGAAAAAGTTGAGAAATCAGAGTAAATGTTTCTAGGTGTGTATATGCCTTCTATGGTGGATGAAAGACCGTTAATCCAAATGCTCATAACTCAGTAATGAATGTTTGTCGAATCCATGATTCATGTAACGTGTTCAGAACACGGAATATTACGGTGAGGAAAACTAAGTAAGCTACATGTCTACTTTTTAGGACTTGCATCAAGATGATTTTTCTGAACATTCTGCCTCATTTTCGAAACTGGCCTAAAAAAAAAGCTGGGAAATCAGAGTAAATGTTTCTAAGTGTAAATATGCCTTGTATGGTGAAGGAAAGTTCGGTTATCCACATGCTAAAAACTCTGTAATGAATGTTTTTCAAATCCGTGATGCATGTAACGTTTTTGGAACATGGAATGTCACAGCAAGGGAATCTTTGTAAATTAAATATCTATTGTATAGAACATGTTCCAAGAGGATTTTTCTGTGCAATCTGCCTCATTTTCGAATCTGACCTTAGGAAATATTTGTGAAATTGGAGTAAATGTTCTTGGTGTAAATATGGCTTGTATGGTGGATGAACGTTCGGTAATCCACATGCTCACAACTCAGTAATTAATGTTTGTCAATCCGGGATGCTTGTAGCGTATTTAAAACACGGAATGTCACTGTGTGTGAAACTATGTAAATTACATATTCCTTGGGTAGAACTCGCTCCAAGAGTATTTTTCTGTGCATTCTGCCCCATTTTCGAAAGTGGCATTAGGAATACATGTGAAATCACCGTAAATGCTTCTAGGTGTAAATATGCCTTCTTCGGTGGATGAAAGTTCTTTTATCCAAATGCTCACAACACTGTAATGAATGTTTGTCGAATCTGTGATGCATATAGTGTGTTTGGAACAGGGAATGTTACGGTGAGCGAAACTATGTAAGTTCAATGTCTATTTTGTAGAACTCGCACCTAGAGGATTTTCTGTCTATTCTGCTTCATTTTCTAGACTGGGTTTAGGTAAAACCTGATAAATCAATGTAATTCTTTCTAGGTGAAATTATGCCTTTTATGGTGGATGAAAGTTCTGTAATCCTCATGCTCATAACTCAGTAATGAATGTTTATCAAATCGGTAATGTATGTATTGTTTCCAGAATATGGAATCTCACGGTGAGTGAAAGTGTACCGTACGTGTCTACTGGGAACAACTCGCTCCAAGAGTATTTTTCAGTGCATTCTGCCTCATTTTAATTAACTGGCCCTAGAAAAAAGAGGATAAATCAGAGAAAATTTTTCTAGGTGTAAATATGCCTTGTATGGTGGTTGAAAGATCGTTAATCCACATGTTCATATCTCAGTAATGAATGTTTGTCAAAATCGTGGTGCATGTAGCGTAATCGAAGCATGGGATATCACAGTGTGGGAAAGTATGTAAATTACATGTCTCTTGGTTAGAACTCGCTCCAAGAGGATTTTTCTGCGCATTCGGCAGCTTTTTCGAAACTGGCCTTGGTAAAAACCTGCGAAATCACAGTAAAAGTATCTAGGTGTAAATATGCCTTGTATGGTGATTGAAAGATCGTTAATCCACATGCTCAGAATTCCATAATGAATCTTTGTCGAATTCGTAAAGCATGTATTGTGTTCAGAACACGGAATGTCACGGTGAGGGAAAGTATGTAAATTATATATCTTTTGGTTAGGACTCGCTCCAAAAGGACATTTCTGTGCATTCCGCCTCATTTTGGAAACTGGCCTTAGGAAAAAGATGAGAAATCAGAGTAAATGTTTCTAGCTGTGTATAGGCCTTCTATGGTGGATGAAAGACCGTTAATCCACATGCTCATAACTCAGTAATGAATGTTTGTCGAATCCGGGATGCATGTAGCGTTTTCGACACATGAACTGTTACGGTGAAGGATACTATGTAAATGACATGTCTATTTGGTAAGAAATAACTCCAAGAGTATTTTTCTGCACATTCAGCCTCATTTTCAAAACTGGCTTTAGGAAAATCCTGTGAAATCAGGGTAAAATATCTAGGTGTAAATATGCCCTGTATCGTGAATCAATGTCCGGTAATCCACATGCTCACAACACCCTAATCAATGCGTCGAATTCATAATGCATGTAGAGTTTTCGGATCACGGGATGTCACAGTGTGGGAAATTATGTAAATTACATACATCTTGGGTAGAACTCGCACCGAGAGTATTTTTCTCTGCATTCAACCCCATTTTAGAAAATTGGCTTTAGGAAAAGCTGCGAAATCACTGTAAAGAATTCTACTTGTAAAAATACATTGTATGGTGGATGAAAGTTCTGAAATCCACATGCTCACAACTCTGTAATGAATGTTTGTCGAATCTGTGATGCATATAGCGTGTTCAGATCATGGAATGTCACGGTGAGAAAAAGTGAACCGTGCATGTCAATTGGGTAGAACTCGCTCCAAGTGTATTTTTCTGGGCATTCTGCCTCATTTTGAAGCTGGCCTAAGACAAATGATGCAAAATAATTGTAAATGATTCTAGGTATAAATATGCCCTATATGGTGAATAAAAGATCATTAATCCACAAGCCCACAACTTAGTAATCAATGTTTGTCGAAACCGTATAACATGTAACGTGTTCGAAACATGGAATGTCACAGTGAGTGAAAGTGTACCGTACATGTCTCTTTGGTAGAACTCGCCCCAAGTATATTTATCCGCGCATTCTGCTTCATTTTCAAACTGGCTTTAGGAAAACCTATGAAATCACCATAAATGTTCTGCCTCATTTTCGAAACTGGCCTTAGGAAAAAGCTGCAAAATCAGATTAAATGTTTCTAGGTGTAAATATGCCTTGTAAGGTGATTGAAAGATCATTAAACCACATGCTCACAACTCAGTAATGAATGTTTTTTCGAATTCGTAATGCATGTAGTGTGTTGGAAATCAGAATTTCACAGTGAGGGAAACTATGTTAATTAAATATCTGTTTGGTAGAACTGGCTCCAAGAGCATTTTTCTCTGCATTTTGCCTCATTGTGAAAACTGGCCTTAGGAAAAAGTTGAGAAATCAGAGTAAATGTTTCTAGGCTGTGTATATGCCTTCTATGGTGGATGAAAGACCGTTAATCCACATGCTCATAACTCAGTAATGAATGTTTGTCGAATCCGTGATTCATGTAACGTGTTCAGAACACGGAATGTTACGGTGAGGAAAACTAAGTAAGCTACATGTCTATTTTTTAGGACTTGCATCAAGATGATTTTCTGAACATTCTGCCTCATTTTCGAAACTGGCCTAAAAAAAAGCTGGGAAATCAGAGTAAATGTTTCTAAGTGTAAATATGCCTTGTATGGTGAAGGAAAGTTCGGTTATCCACATGCTAAAAACTCTGTAATGAATGTTTTTCAAATCCGTGATGCATGTAACGTTTTGGAACATGGAATGTCACAGCAAGGGAATCTTTGTAAATTAAATATCTATTGTATAGAACATGTTCCAAGAGGATTTTTCTGTGCAATCTGCCTCATTTTCGAATCTGACCTTAGGAAATATTTGTGAAATTGGAGTAAATGTTCTTGGTGTAAATATGGCTTGTATGGTGGATGAACGTTCGGTAATCCACATGCTCACAACTCAGTAATTAATGTTTGTCAATCCGGGATGCTTGTAGCGTATTTAAAACACGGAATGTCACTGTGTGTGAAACTATGTAAATTACATATTCCTTGGGTAGAACTCGCTCCAAGAGTATTTTTCTGTGCATTCTGCCCCATTTTCGAAAGTGGCATTAGGAATACATGTGAAATCACCGTAAATGCTTCTAGGTGTAAATATGCCTTCTTCGGTGGATGAAAGTTCTTTTATCCAAATGCTCACAACACTGTAATGAATGTTTGTCGAATCTGTGATGCATATAGTGTGTTTGGAACAGGGAATGTTACGGTGAGCGAAACTATGTAAGTTCAATGTCTATTTTGTAGAACTCGCACCTAGAGGATTTTCTGTCTATTCTGCTTCATTTTCTAGACTGGGTTTAGGTAAAACCTGATAAATCAATGTAATTCTTTCTAGGTGAAATTATGCCTTTTATGGTGGATGAAAGTTCTGTAATCCTCATGCTCATAACTCAGTAATGAATGTTTATCAAATCGGTAATGTATGTATTGTTTCCAGAATATGGAATCTCACGGTGAGTGAAAGTGTACCGTACGTGTCTACTGGGAACAACTCGCTCCAAGAGTATTTTTCAGTGCATTCTGCCTCATTTTATTAACTGGCCCTAGAAAAAAGAGGATAAATCAGAGAAAATTTTCTAGGTGTAAATATGCCTTGTATGGTGGTTGAAAGATCGTTAATCCACATGTTCATATCTCAGTAATGAAATGTTTGTCAAAATCGTGGTGCATGTAGCGTAATCGAAGCATGGGATATCACAGTGTGGGAAAGTATGTAAATTACATGTCTCTTGGTTAGAACTCGCTCCAAGAGGAGTTTTCTGCGCATTCGGCAGCTTTTTCGAAACTGGCCTTGGTAAAACCCTGCGAAATCACAGTAAAAGTATCTAGGTGTAAATATGCCCTTGTATGGTGAGTGAAAGATCGTTAATCTACATGCTCAGAATTCCGTAATGAATCTTTGTCGAATTCGTAAAGCATGTATTGTGTTCAGAACACGGAATGTCACGGTGAGGGAAAGTATGTAAATTATATATCTTTTGGTTAGGGACTCGCCTCCAACAGGACATTTCTGTACATTCTGCCTCATTTTGGAAGCCTGCCTTAGGAAAAAGATGAGAAATCAGAGTAAATGTTTCTAGGATGGTGTATATGCCTTCTATGGTGGATGAAAGACCGTTATCCACATGCTCATAACTCAGTAATGAATGTTTGTCGAATCCGGGATGCATGTAGCGTTTTCGACACATGAACTGTCACGGTGAAGGAAACTATGGAAATGACATGTCCTATTGGGTAGAAATAACTCCAAGAGTATTTTTCTGCACATTCAGCCTCATTTTCAAAACTGGCCTTTAGGAAAATCCTGTGAAATCAGGGTAAAATATCTAGGTGTAAATATGCCCTGTATCGTGAATCAATGTCCGGTAATCCACATGCTCACAACACCCTAATCAATGCGTCGAATTCATAATGCATGTAGAGTTTTTCGGATCACGGGATGTCACAGGTGTGGGAAATTATGTAAATTACATGCATCTTGGGTAGAACTCGCACCGAGAGTATTTTTCTCTGCATTCAGCCCCATTTTAGAAATTGGCTTTAGGAAAAGCTGCGAAATCACTGTAAAGGAATTCTACGTGTAAAAATCCATTGTATGGTGGATGAAAGTTCTGAAATCCACATGCTCACAACTCTGTAATGAATGTTTGTCGAATCTGTGATGCATATAGCGTGTTCAGAACATGGAATGTCACGGTGAGAAAAAGTGTACCGTGCATGTCAATTGGGTTGAACTCGCTCCAAGTGTATTTTTCTGGGCATTCTGCCTCATTTTTGAAGCTGGCCTAAGACAAATGATGCAAAATAATTGTAAATGATTCTAGGTATAAATATGCCCTATATGGTGAATAAAAGATCATTAATCCACAAGCCCACAACTTAGTAATCAATGTTTGTCGAAACGGTATAACATGTAACGTGTTCGAAACATGGAATGTCACAGTGAGTGAAAGTGTACCGTACATGTCTCTTTGGTAGAACTCGCCCCAAGTATATTTATCCGCGCATTCTGCCTCATTTTCAAAACTGGCTTTAGGAAAACCTATGAAATCACCATAAATGTTTCTAGGTGTAAATATGCCTTGTTTGGTGGATGAAAGTTCTATAATCCACATGATCTCAACTCTATAATTAATGTTGTCGAAATCAATGATGCATGAAATGTGTCGGAACACGGAATATTACTTTGAAGAAAACTATGTAAATTACATTTCTCTTTTGTAGAACTTGCGCAAAGTTAATTCTCCTGCACATTCTGCCTCATTTTCGAAACTGGCCTTAGGAAAAAGCTGCAAAATCAGATTAAATGTTTCTAGGTGTAAATATGCCTTGTAAGGTGATTGAAAGATCATTAAACCACATGCTCACAACTCAGTAATGAATGTTTTTTTCGAATTCGTAATGCATGTAGTGTGTTTGGAAATCAGAATTTCACAGTGAGGGAAACTATGTTAATTAAATATCTGTTTGGTAGAACTGGCTCCAAGAGCATTTTTCTCTGCATTTGCCTCATTGTGAAAACTGGCCTTAGGAAAAAGTTGAGAAATCAGAGTAAATGTTTCTAGCTGTGTATATGCTTTCTATGGTGGATGAAAGACCGTTAATCCACATGCTCATAACTCAGTAATGAATGTTTGTCGAATCCGTGATTCATGTAACGTGTTCAGAACACGGAATGTTACGGTGAGGAAAACTAAGTAAGCTACATGTCTACTTTTTTAGGACTTGCATCAAGATGATTTTTCTGAACATTCTGCCTCATTTTCGAAACTGGCCTAAAAAAAAAGCTGGGAAATCAGAGTAAATGTTTCTAAGTGTAATATGCCTTGTATGTGAAGGAAAGTTCGGTTATCCACATGCTAAAAACTCTGTAATGAATGTTTTTCAAATCCGTGATGCATGTAACGTTTTTGGAACATGGAATGTCACAGCAAGGGAATCTTTGTAAATTAAATATCTATTGTATAGAACATGTTCCAAGAGGATTTTTCTGTGCAATCTGCCCTCATTTTCGAATCTGACCTTAGGAAATATTTGTGAAATTGGAGTAAATGTTCTTGGTGTAAATATGGCTTGTATGGTGGATGAACGTTCGGTAATCCACATGCTCACAACTCAGTAATTAATGTTTTGTCAATCCGAGGATGCTTGTAGCGTATTAAAACACGGAATGTCCACTGTGTGTGAAAACTATGTAAATTACATATTCCTTGGGTAGAACTCGCTCCAAGAGTATTTTTTTCTGTGCATTCTGCCCCATTTTCGAAAGTGGCATTAGGAATACATGTGAAATCACCGTAAATGCTTCTAGGTGTAAATATGCCTTCTTCGGTGGATGAAAGTTCTTTTATCCAAATGCTCACAACACTGTAATGAATGTTTGTCGAATCTGTGATGCATATAGTGTGTTTGGAACAGGGAATGTTACGGTGAGCGAAACTATGTAAGTTCAATGTCTATTTTGTAGAACTCGCACTAGAGGATTTTCTGTCTATTCTGCTCATTTTCTAGACTGGGTTTAGGTAAAACCTGATAAATCAATGTAATTCTTTCTAGGTGAAATTATGCCTTTTATGGTGGATGAAAGTTCTGTAATCCTCATGCTCATAACTCAGTAATGAATGTTTATCAATCGGTAATGTATGTATTGTTTCCAGAATATGGAATCTCACGGTGAGTGAAAGTGTACCGTACGTGTCTACTGGGAACAACTCGCTCCAAGAGTATTTTTCAGTGCATTCTGCCTCATTTTATTAACTGGCCCTAGAAAAAAGAGGATAAATCAGAGAAAATTTTTCTAGGTGTAAATATGCCTTGTATGGTGGTTGAAAGATCGTTAATCCACATGTTCATATCTCAGTAATGAATGTTTGTCAAAATCGTGGTGCATGTAGCGTAATCGAAGCATGGGATATCACAGTGTGGGAAAGTATGTAAATTACATGTCTCTTGGTTAGAACTCGCTCCAAGAGGATTTTTCTGCGCATTCGGCAGCTTTTTCGAAACTGGCCTTGGTAAAAACCTGCGAAATCACAGTAAAAGTATCTAGGTGTAAATATGCCTTGTATGGTGATTGAAAGATCGTTAATCCACATGCTCAGAATTCCGTAATGAATCTTTGTCGAATTCGTAAAGCATGTATTGTGTTCAGAACACGGAATGTCACGGTGAGGGAAAGTATAGTAAATATATCTCTTTGGTTAGGGCTCGCTCCAACAGGATTTCTGTGCATTCTGCCTCATTTTGGAAACTGGCCTTAGGAAAAAGATGAGAAATCAGAGTAAATGTTTCTAGGTGTATATGCCTTCTATGGTGGATGAAAGACCGTTAATCCACATGCTCATAACTCAGTAATGAATGTTTGTCGAATCCGGGATGCATGTAGCGTTTTCGACACACGAACTGTCACGGTGAAGGAACTATGTAAATGACATGTCTATTGGGTAGAAATAATCTCCAAGAGTATTTTTCTGCACATTCAGCCTCATTTTCAAAACTGGCTTTAGGAAAATCCTGTGAATCAGGGTAAATATCTAGGTGTAAATATGCCCTGTATCGTGAATCAATGTCCCGGTAATCCACATGCTCACAACACCCTAATCAATGCGTCGAATTCATAATGCATGTAGAGTTTTCGGATCACGGGATGTCACAGTGTGGGAAATTATGTAAATTACATGCATCTTGGGTAGAACTCGCACCGAGAGTATTTTCTCTGCATTCAGCCCCATTTTAGAAATTGGCTTTAGGAAAGCTGCGAAATCACTGTAAAGAATTCTACGTGTAAAAATCCATTGTATGGTGGATGAAAGTTCTGAAATCCACATGCTCACAACTCTGTAATGAATGTTTGTCGAATCTGTGATGCATATAGCGTGTTCAGAATCATGGAATGTCACGGTGAGAAAAAGTGGACCGTGCATGTCAATTGGGTAGAAACTCGCTCCAAGTGTATTTTTCTGGGCATTCTGCCTCATTTTTGAAGCTGGCCTAAGACAAATGATGCAAAATAATTGTAAATGATTCTAGGTATAAATATGCCCTATATGGTGAATAAAAGATCATTAATCCACAAGCCCACAACTTAGTAATCAATGTTTGTCGAAACCGTATAACATGTAACGTGTTCGAAACATGGAATGTCACAGTGAGTGAAAGTGTACCGTACATGTCTCTTTGGTAGAACTCGCCCCAAGTATATTTATCCGCGCATTCTGCCTCATTTTCAAACTGGACTTTAGGAAAACCTATGAAATCACCATAAATGTTTCTAGGTGTAAATATGCCTTGTTTGGTGGATGAAAGTTCTATAATCCACATGATCTCAACTCTATAATTAATGTTTGTCGAATCAATGATGCATGAAATGTGTTCGGAACACGGAATATTACTTTGAAGAAAACTATGTAAATTACATTTCTCTTTTGTAGAACTTGCGCAAAGTTAATTCCTGCACATTCTGCCTCATTTTCGAAACTGGCCTTAGGAAAAAGCTGCAAAATCAGATTAAATGTTTCTAGGTGTAAATATGCCTTGTAAGGTGATTGAAAGATCATTAAACCACATGCTCACAACTCAGTAATGAATGTTTTTTCGAATTCGTAATGCATGTAGTGTGTTTGGAAATCAGAATTTCACAGTGAGGGAAACTATGTTAATTAAATATCTGTTTGGTAGAACTGGCTCCAAGAGCATTTTCTCTGCATTTTGCCTCATTGTGAAAACTGGCCTTAGGAAAAAGTTGAGAAATCAGAGTAAATGTTTCTAGGTGTGTATATGCCTTCTATGGTGGATGAAAGACCGTTAATCCACATGCTCATAACTCAGTAATGAAGTTTGTTCGAATCCGTGATTCATGTAACGTGTTCAGAACACGGAATGTTTACGGTGAGGAAAACTAAGTAAGCTACATGTCTATTTTTTAGGGACTTGCATCAAGATGATTTTTCTGAACATTCTGCCTCATTTTCGAAACTGGCCTAAAAAAAAGCTGGGAAATCAGAGTAATGTTTCTAAGTGTAAATATGCCTTGTATGGTGAAGGAAGTTCGGTTATCCACATGCTAAAACTCTGTAATGAAGTTTTTTCAAATCCGTGATGCATGTAACGTTTTTGGAACATGGAATGTCACAGCAAGGGAATCTTTGTAAATTAAATATCTATTGTATAGAACATGTTTCCAAGAGGATTTTTCTGTGCAATCGCCTCATTTTCGAATCTGACCTTAGGAAATATTTGTGAAATTGGAGTAAATGTTCTTGGTGTAAATATGGCTTGTATGGTGGATGAACGTTCGGTAATCCACATGCTCACAACTCAGTAATTAATGTTTGTCAATCCGGGATGCTTGTAGCGTATTTAAAACACGGAATGTCACTGTGTGTGAAACTATGTAAATTACATATTCCTGGGTGAACTCGCTCCAAGAGTATTTTCTGTGGCATTCTGCCCCATTTTCGAAAGTGGCATTAGGAATACATGTGAAATCACCGTAAATGCTTCTAGGTGTAAATATGCCTTCTTCGGTGGATGAAAGTTCTTTTATCCAAATGCTCACAACACTGTAATGAATGTTTGTCGAATCTGTGATGCATATAGTGTGTTTGGAAACAGGGAATGTTACGGTGAGCGAAACTATGTAGTTCAATGTCTATTTTGTAGAACTCGCCACCTAGAGGATTTTCTGTCTATTCTGCTTCATTTTCTAGACTGGGTTTAGGGGTAAAACCTGATAAATCAATGTAATTCTTTCTAGGTGAAATTATGCCTTTTATGGTGGATGAAAGTTCATGTAATCCTCATGCTCATAACTCAGTAATGAATGTTTATCAAATCGGTAATGTATGTATGTTTCCAGAATATGGAATCTCACGGTGAGTGAAAGTGTACCGTACGTGTCTACTGGGAACAACTCGCTCCAAGAGTATTTTTCAGTGCATTCTGCCTCATTTTATTAACTGGCCCTAGAAAAAGAGGATAAATCAGAGAAAATTTTTCTAGGTGTAAATATGCCTTGTATGGTTGAAAGATCGTTAATCCACATGTTCATATCTCAGTAATGAATGTTTGTCAAAATCGTGGTGCATGTAGCGTAATCGAAGCATGGGATATCACAGTGTGGGAAAGTATGAAATTACATGTCTCTTGGTTAGAACTCGCTCCAAGAGGATTTTCTGCGCATTCGGCAGCTTTTTCGAAACTGGCCTTGGTAAAAACCTGCGAAATCACAGTAAAAGTATCTAGGTGTAAATATGCCTTGTATGGTGATTGAAAGATCGTTAATCCACATGCTCATAACTCAGTAATGAATGTTTGTCGAATTCGGGATGCATGTAGCGTTTTCGACACACGAACTGTCACGGTGAAGGAAACTATGTAAATGACATGTCTATTGGGTAGAAATAACTCCAAGAGTATTTTTCTGCACATTCAGCCTCATTTTCAAAACTGGCTTTAGGAAAATCCTGTGAAATCAGGGTAAAATATCTAGGTGTAAATATGCCCTGTATCGTGAATCAAGTCCGGTTAATCCACATGCTCACAAAACCCTAATCAATGCGTCGAATTCATAATGCATGTAGAGTTTTGGATCACGGGATGTCACAGTGTGGGAAATTATGTAAATTACATGCATCTTGGGTAGAACTCGCACCGAGAGTATTTTTCTCTGCATTCAGCCCCATTTTAGAAATTGGCTTTAGGAAAAGCTGCGAAATCACTGTAAAGAATTCTACGTGTAAAAATACATTGTATGGTGGATGAAAGTTCTGAAATCCACATGCTCACAACTCTGTAATGAATGTTTGTCGAATCTGTGATGCATATAGCGTGTTCAGAACATGGAATGTCACGGTGAGAAAAAGTGTACCGTGCATGTCAATTGGGTAGAACTCGCTCCAAGTGTATTTTTCTGGGCATTCTGCCTCATTTTTGAAGCTGGCCTAAGACAAATGATGCAAAATAATTGTAAATGATTCTAGGTATAAATATGCCCTATATGGTGAATAAAAGATCATTAATCCACAAGCCCACAACTTAGTAATCAATGTTTGTCGAAACCGTATAACATGTAACGTGTTCGAAACATGGAATGTCACAGTGAGTGAAAGTGTACCGTACATGTCTCTTTGGTAGAACTCGCCCCAATATATTTATCCGCGCATTCTGCCTCATTTTCAAAACTGGCTTTAGGAAAACCTATGAAATCACCATAAATGTTTCTAGGTGTAAATATGCCTTGTTTGGTGGATGAAAGTTCTATAATCCACATGATCTCAACTCTATAATTAATGTTTGTCGAATCAATGATGCATGAAATGTGTTCGGAACACGGAATATTACTTTGAAGAAAACTATGTAAATTATATTTCTCTTTGTAGAACTTGCGCAAAGTTAATTCTCCTGCACATTCTGCTCATTTTCGAAACTGGCCTTAGGAAAAAGCTGCAAAATCAGATTAAATGTTTCTAGGTGTAAATATGCCTTGTAAGGTGATTGAAAGATCATTAAACCACATGCTCACAACTCAGTAATGAATGTTTTTTCGAATTCGTAATGCATGTAGTGTGTTTGGAAATCAGAATTTCACAGTGAGGGAAACTATGTTAATTAAATATCTGTTTGGTAGAACTGGCTCCAAGAGCATTTTTCTCTGCATTTTGCCTCATTGTGAAAACTGGCCTTAGGAAAAAGTTGAGAAATCAGAGTAAATGTTTCTAGGTGTGTATATGCCTTCTATGGTGGATGAAAGACCGTTAATCCACATGCTCATAACTCAGTAATGAATGTTTGTCGAATCCATGATTCATGTAACGTGTTCAGAACACGGAATGTTACGGTGAGGAAAACTAAGTAAGCTACATGTCTACTTTTTAGGACTTGCATCAAGATGATTTTTCTGAACATTCTGCCTCATTTTCGAAACTGGCCTAAAAAAAAAGCTGGGAAATCAGAGTAAATGTTTCTAAGTGTAAATATGCCTTGTATGGTGAAGGAAAGTTCGGTTATCCACATGCTAAAAACTCTGTAATGAATGTTTTTCAAATCCGTGATGCATGTAACGTTTTTGGAACATGGAATGTCACAGCAAGGGAATCTTTGTAAATTAAATATCTATTGTATAGAACATGTTCCAAGAGGATTTTTCTGTGCAATCTGCCTCATTTTCGAATCTGACCTTAGGAAATATTTGTGAAATTGGAAGTAAATGTTCTTGGTGTAAATATGGCTTGTATGGTGGATGAACGTTCGGTAATCACATGCTCACAACTCAGTAATTAATGTTTGTCAATCCGGATGCTTGTAGCGTATTTAAAACACGGAATGTCACTGTGTGTGAAACTATGTAAATTACATATTCCTTGGGTAGAACTCGCTCCAAGAGTATTTTTCTGTGCATTCTGCCCCATTTTCGAAAGTGGCATTAGGAATACATGTGAAATCACCGTAAATGCTTCTAGTGTAAATATGCCTTCTTCGGTGGATGAAAGTTCTTTTATCCAAATGCTCACAACACTGTAATGAATGTTTGTCGAATCTGTGATGCATATAGTGTGTTTGGAACAGGGAATGTTACGGTGAGCGAAACTATGTAGTTCAATGTCTATTTTGTAGAACTCGCACCTAGAGGATTTTCTGTCTATTCTGCTTCATTTTCTAGACTGGGTTTAGGTAAAACCTGATAATCAATGTAATTCTTTCTAGGTGAAATTATGCCTTTTATGGTGGATGAAAGTCTGTAATCCTCATGCTCAACTCGTAATGAATGTTTATCAAATCGGTAATGTATGTATGTTTCCAGAATATGGAATCTCACGGTGAGTGAAAGTGTTTACCGTACGTGTCTACTGGGAAACAACTCGCTCCAAGAGTATTTTTCAGGCATTCTGCTCTTTTTATAACTGGCCCTAGAAAAAAGAGGATAAATCAGAGAAAATTTTCTAGGTGTAAATATGCCTTGTAGGTGGTTGAAAGATCGTTAATCCACATGTTTATCTCAGTAATGAATGTTTGTCAAAATCGTGGTGCATGTAGCGTAATCGAAGCATGGGATATCACAGTGTGGGAAAGTATGTAAATTACATGTCTCTTGGTTAGAACTCGCTCCAAGAGGATTTTCTGCGCATTCGGCAGCTTTTTCGAACTGGCCTTGGTAAAAACCTGCGAAATCACAAAAAGTATCTAGGTGTAAATATGCCTTGTATGGTGATTGAAAGATCGTTAATCCACATGCTCATAACTCAGTAATGAATGTTTGTCGAATCGGGATGCATGTAGCGTTTTCGACACACGAACTGTCACGTGAAGGAAACTATGTAAATGACATGTTCTATTGGGTAGAAATAACTCCAAGAGTATTTTTCTGCACATTCAGCCTCATTTTCAAAACTGGCTTTAGGAAAATCCTGTGAAATCAGGGTAAAATATCTAGGTGTAAATATGCCCTGTATCGTGAATCAATGTCCGGTAATCCACATGCTCACAAACCCTAATCAATGCGTCGAATTCATATGCATGTAGAGTTTTGGATCACGGGATGGTGTCACAGTGTGGGAAATTAGTAAATTACAGACATCTTGGGTAGAACTCGCACCGAGAGTATTTTTCTCTGCATTCAGCCCCATTTTAGAAATTGGCTTTAGGAAAAGCTGCGAAATCACTGTAAAGAATTCTACGTGTAAAAATCCATTGTATGGTGGATGTGAAAGTTCTGAAATCCACATGCTCACAACTCTGTAATGAATGTTTGTCGAATCTGTGATGCATATAGCGTGTTCAGAACATGGAATGTCACGGTGAGAAAAAGTGCCGTGCATGTCAATTGGGTAGAACTCGCTCCAAGTGTATTTTTCTGGGCATTCTGCCTCATTTTTGAAGCTGGCCTAAGACAAATGATGCAAAATAATTGTAAATGATTTCTAGGTATAATATGCCCTATATGGTGAATAAAAGATCATTAATCCACAAGCCCCAACTTAGTAATCAATGTTTGTCGAAACCGTATAACATGTAACGTGTTCGAAACATGGAATGTCACAGTGAGTGAAAGTGTACCGTCATGTCTCTTGGTAGAACTCGCCCCAAGTATATTTATCCGCGCATTCTGCCTCATTTTCAAAACTGGCTTTAGGAAAACCTATGAAATCACCATAAATGTTTCTAGGTGTAAATATGCCTTGTTTGGTGGATGAAAGTTCTATAATCCACATGATCTCAACTCTATAATTAATGTTTGTCGAATCAATGATGCATGAAATGTGTTCGGAACACGGAATATTACTTTGAAGAAAACTATGTAAATTATATTCTCTTTGTAGAACTTGCGCAAAGTTAATTCTCCTGCACATTCTGCCTCATTTTCGAAACTGGCCTTAGGAAAAAGCTGCAAAATCAGATTAAATGTTTCTAGGTGTAAATATGCCTTGTAAGGTGATTGAAAGATCATTAAACCACATGCTCACAACTCAGTAATGAATGTTTTTTTCGAATTCGTAATGCATGTAGTGTGTTTGGAAATCAGAATTTCACAGTGAGGGAAACTATGTTGTTAATATCTGTTTGGTAGAACTGGCTCCAAGAGCATTTTTTCTCTGCATTTTGCCTCATTGTGAAAACTGGCCTTAGGAAAAAGTTGAGAAATCAGAGTAAATGTTTCTAGTGTGTATATATGCCTTCTATGGTGGATGAAAGACCGTTAATCCACATGCTCATAACTCAGTAATGAATGTTTGTCGAATCCGTGATTCATGTAACGTGTTCAGAACACGGAATGTTACGGTGAGGAAAACTAAGTAAGCTACATGTCTACTTTTTAGGACTTGCATCAAGATGATTTTTCTGAAACATTCTGCCTCATTTTCGAAACTGGCCTAAAAAAAAAGCTGGGAAATCAGAGTAAATGTTTCTAAGTGTAAATATGCCTTGTATGGTGAAGGAAAGTTCGGTTATCCACATGCTAAAAACTCTGTAATGAATGTTTTTCAAATCCGTGATGCAGTAACGTTTTTGGAACATGGAATGTCACAGCAAGGGAATCTTTGTAAATTAAATATCTATTGTATAGAACATGTTCCAAGAGGATTTTTCTGTGCAATCTGCCTCATTTTCGAATCTGACCTTAGGAAATATTGTGAATTGGAGTAAATGTTCTTGGTGTAAATATGGCTTGTATGGTGGATGAACGTTCGGTAATCCACATGCTCACAACTCAGTAATTAATGTTTGTCAATCCGGGATGCTTGTAGCGTATTTAAAACACGGAATGTCACTGTGGTGAAACTATGTAAATTACATATTCCTTGGGTAGAACTCGCTCCAAGAGTATTTTTCTGTGCATTCTGCCCCATTTTCGAAAGTGGCATTAGGAATACATGTGAAATCACCGTAAATGCTTCTAGGTGTAAATATGCCTTCTTCGGTGGATGAAAGTTCTTTTATCCAAATGCTCACAACACTGTAATGAATGTTTGTCGAATCTGTGATGCATATAGTGTGTTTGGAACAGGGAATGTTACGGTGAGCGAAACTATGTAAGTTCAATGTCTATTTTGTAGAACTCGCACCTAGAGGATTTCTGTCTATTCTGCTTCATTTTCTAGACTGGGTTTAGGTAAAACCTGATAAATCAATGTAATTCTTTCTAGGTGAAATTATGCCTTTTATGGTGGATGTGAAAGTTCTGTAATCCTCATGCTCATAACTCAGTAATGAATGTTTATCAAATCGGTAATGTATGTATTGTTTCCAGAAAATGGAATCTCACGGTGAGTGAAAGTGTACCGTACGTGTCTACTGGGAACAACTCGCTCCAAGAGTATTTTTCAGTGCATTCTGCCTCATTTTATTAAACTGGCCCTAGAAAAAGAGGATAAATCAGAGAAAATTTTTCTAGGTGTAAATATGCCTTGTAAGGTGGTTGAAAGATCGTTAATCCACATGTTCATATCTCAGTAATGAATGTTTGTCAAAATCGTGGTGCATGTAGCGTAATCGAAGCATGGGATATCACAGTGTGGGAAAGTATGTAAATTACATGTCTCTTGGTTAGAACTCGCTCCAAGAGGATTTTCTGCGCATTCGGCAGCTTTTTCGAAACTGGCCTTGGTAAAAACCTGCGAAATCACAGTAAAAGTATCTAGGTGTAAATATGCCTTGTATGGTGATTGAAAGATCGTTAATCCACATGCTCATAACTCAGTAATGAATGTTTGTCGAATTCGGGATGCATGTAGTGTTTTCGACACACGAAACTGTCACTTGGTGAAGGAAACTATGTAAATGACATGTCTATTGGGTAGAAATAACTCCAAGAGTATTTTTCTGCACATCAGCTCATTTTCAAAACTGGCTTTAGGAAAATCCTGTGAAATCAGGGTAAAATATCTAGGTGTAAAATATGCCCTGTATCGTGAATCAATGTCCGGTATCACATGTCACAAAACCCTAATCAATGCGTCGAATTCATAATGCATGTAGAGTTTTCGGATCACGGGAGGTCACAGTGTGGGAAATTATGTAAATTACATGCATCTTGGGTAGAACTCGCACCGAGAGTATTTTTCTCTGCATTCAGCCCCATTTTAGAAATTGGCTTTAGGAAAAGCTGCGAAATCACTGTAAAGAATTCACGTGAAAAATCCATTGTATGGTGGATGAAAGTTCTGAAATCCACATGCTCACAACTCTGTAATGAATGTTTGTCGAATCTGTGATGCATATAGCGTGTTCAGAACAGGAATGTCACGGTGAGAAAAAGTGTGCCGTGCATGTCAATTGGGTAGAACTCGCTCCAAGTGTATTTTTCTGGGCATTCTGCCTCATTTTTGAAGCTGGCCTAAGACAAATGATCAAAATAATTGTAAATGATTCTAGGTATAAATATGCCCTATATGGTGAATAAAAGATCATTAATCCACAAGCCCACAACTTAGTAATCAATGTTTGTCGAAACCGTATAACATGTAACGTGTTCGAAACATGGAATGTCATCACAGTGAGTGAAAGTGTACCGTTCATGTCTCTTTGGTAGAACTCGCCCCAAGTATATTTATCCGCGCATTCTGCCTCATTTTCAAAACTGGCTTTAGGAAAACCTATGAAATCACCATAAAGTTTCTAGGTGTAAATATGCCTTGTTTGGTGGATGAAAGTTCTATAATCCACATGATCTCAACTCTATAATTAATGTTTGTCGAATCAATGATGCATGAAATGTGTTCGGAACACGGAATATTACTTTGAAGAAAACTAGTAAATTACATTTCTCTTTTGTAGAACTTGCGCAAAGTAATTCTCCTGCACATTCTGCCTCATTTTCGAAACTGGCCTTAGGAAAAAGCTGCAAAATCAGATTAAATGTTTCTAGGTGTAAATATGCCTTGTAAGGTGATGATGAAAGATCATTAAACCACATGCTCACAACTCAGTAATGAATGTTTTTTCGAATTCGTAATGCATGTAGTGTGTTTGGAAATCAGAATTTCACAGTGAGGGGAAACTATGTTAATTAAATATTGTTTGGTGAACTGGCTCCAAGAGCATTTTTTCTGCATTTTGCCTCATTGTGAAAACGGCCTTAGGAAAAAGTTGAGAAATCAGAGTAAATGTTTCTAGGTGTGATATGCCTTCTATGGTGGATGAAAGAAGTTAATCCACATGCTCATAACTCAGTAATGAATGTTTGTCGAATCCATGATTCATGTAACGTGTTCAGAACACGGAATTTACGGTGAGGAAAACTAAGTAAGCTACATGTCTACTTTTTAGGACTGCATCAAGATGATTTTTCTGAACATTCTGCCTCATTTCGAAACTGGCCTAAAAAAAAAAGCTGGGAAATCAGAGTAAATGTTCTAAGTGTAAAATATGCCTTGTATGGTGAAGGAAAGTTCGGTTATCCACATGCTAAAACTCTGTAATGAAGTTTTTCAAATCCGTGATGCATGTAACTTTTTGGAACATGGAATGTCACAGCAAGGG